>NC_068303.1:1269776-1417276 GCF_025860055.1 Xyrauchen texanus
CTCTTCTCATAGACTAACGTTTGGTCGACTATCAGGTGCAGCCCAAATCTCATGTTACGTTAAATGAGATCAAACGTCTATTCGATGATGAAAATATTTGTCGACAATTTCGTTGTCTATAACGTCTTCTTGCATAATAACAAAAATGTTATTTATATTTTCGTGACTATTTTCCTCCTCTCGGAACATTACAATTAAACAGGTCATTTTTGCTACTGTACCTTTAAGACTTCTATATGTAAATGAGCGCATGTTAAACGGGGCGACTCACTTGTTCCAGTGGGTTTTGGAGTTTCGGTACAGTGACGGGAACATGATGGGCAGAATCCTGGCAGCGTTATCACTGATTAAACTCATGATGTATTCATTATTCCAGTAGTACAGGGCACGCTCCGCAACCTGAGGATGACACCGGTACACATCAGGACATTTGACATATAGATTCACGGGCACTCTAGAGATTTATTAGTCAGGGTGAAGGAACCTGGAAGTGTGGGCTGGAGACACATTTGGCGAGCTGTCTAAAGAGCGGCTCCATCACTTTCACAAACTCTGACGGCTCGATGACGTCCAGGATCTCCTCCAGCTCGTTGAGGAACATCACCTCCTTTGGGCTGTGAGTCTTCGGCCAGTACTTCAGCAGAGCCATCACCACCTGAAGAACACACAAACATCAAAACACCGCAGAAACGTAAAGAACATTGCAGCAATAATGGAGCACAATCAAATGGGTCAAGCCGTCCAATAATTGTAAAGTTGGTTGCTTGACTATTTTTAATGTTCCTATCTTTTTTGAGCGATAAACTCTTTGTATCGGTAATGCAAAACCACCAGTTTTTTATTTTATTTATTTGACTTGGTTTAACTAGGACAGCCATCTTTGCATCATGGCACACGACAAATTTTGGTCATACAGCGGTTTACGGAAAATTCAATATCTTTGAGCAATCATGAGCATTACATTAGGACTTACGTTCTACGTCCAAGGAACAAGAATGTGCAACATGTTTATGTACCTTGTCATGTTTCCGTAAACCGCTGTATAACATAAGTGTCGTGTGCCATGAAACAAAGATGGCCGTTGTGGTTAAACCAAGTAAAATAAAAAAAACTGCTGGCATTACCAATACACAGAGGTAATCACTCCAAAAAAAAATAAATAAATAAATAAATAAATAGGAAAATTAAAAAAGGTCAAGCAACCTGTATTGGACCACTTGACATGGATGGACCCAAATTTATTTTGATGAAGCAGTAAACAGCTTTAAAAGAGGTAAAGGAATAAATGAACACATGGTGGCGCTGAAACTCACCGGTTCAGTAAGTGTGCTGTCCTTCTCTAAAAACTGCACCACACAGTACGCCAGCTGTAACGACAACACTCACAACATTAATCACATTATCAATATTATTATTCATATACACATTCTGGCCTTTCAATATACAAATATTGTGTGAATATTATTTATATGAAGTGCGTATTAATGGATATTCATTATTTATGAATTGTAAATGTATTTATTTATATTTTTATATGAACTGTTTATATGAATATTGTTATAATTGTATTAATGGATATTATTTCTGAATAGTAAATAGTAATATTTATAGGGGTGCACCCACCTTGACATTTTGGCTGATACAATATAACAAAAAAATGGGTGAATATACAATTTAATTATTTAAGATGTACATTAAAATGGTGAAATTATAATTTGAGCATTTTACTCAATGTTTATTCAAAACTGACAAAAATAAAATTTATTAGAAAAAGATGTTTATTATACATTGACAAGCGGTCAGTTGGTTTTGGAAATGACACAAAGGAACTACAACTTCTGTTAAATGTCCAAGCAGGAACATGTCATTGTCTGATGCCAATAATCTAGAAATCTTTGATATCAGCGATAAAGCGCAACTGTTTGTTTCCGTAAGTTAACGGTAAATTGGTAAATTGATGTTTAACGATAAACGTCATTAAAGAAAGCACTATCATGAGCTCAGAGGTTGTTAATCGATGACATATTCTTCCGTGGAAGCCACAGTCTGCATTATTTCAAGTTTATTTGAACAAAATAGTGCTTAAGAGCAGAACTCCTGGTGGAAAACTACACTACCCATGATGCAGCTGAGAATGATCCACCAATCAGAAGAAGCCCCTTATCCTACACTCTCAAACTACTTATACATGCGTCTATATCTGAACATTTCGCAACAAACTTCATAAATCAAAAGTTATTAATACTTTCATAGTTTTGAAGTACAGAGTCTTGTATCTTTTCAACATACTTTTGCGATTCAAATCAAAGTTTGTGATGTTGTAATTCACCTCTATTAATTGGCCAGGCCGTATTTCATAACTAAAAACTCTTTAAGACAGATATAATCATAGTGTTCGTACCTGTGGGTGATACACACTGAGCGACTTCACTTTGTGCAACGGTAACAAAACTTTTAGCAGGAAGATTTTGTGCTCTTCTTTCAGTGGTAAGGCGAAGCCGTTAATTATGCTAGTGAACGAGAAAAAGATGTGAATCACTCTAAAACAAGCAATAATTATATTGAAACAGTTTAAGCACACACAGCTGTCAGATCGTGATGTGGAGAACAACAGAGGACAATTAAAAACCACACACTTCATTCTTACCTTCCTAATATTTCCAGAAGTTCTGCTATTCCATTATGATGCTCCGTTTCATATATGAAGCTGTATGGAAATAATATACAGCTGACTGATCATTAAAACAGAAAACTCAACATGAAACTGCATTCGCAAATATTTATAACACATTTTTGAGTGGAAGTATGATATTTAACCCTTTAAGCTCTGAAGTGTTTTTAAAGATTTCCTGTTTCAGCGGCACACCCAAAATTAAAGGCTTATAAATCTACAAAACAAAAACAAGGAGGGTCGAGTGTTTGGTATCATTGTAAAGAACACCTTTCAAATAATGTAAAGGTATAGATGATGCATTCTGAGACTCTCAGCCCAAGAAAAACCAAACAAAAAAAAGCCAAAACATTTGTACTTTTTATTTTTGTGATATTACATTATATATTGCTCGGTGTAATAAATAAGGCGGCTCCGAAAAACTGCTTGTTGTATTACCAAACATGTCAACTGTTTCTCCAAAAAACTGTGTGTTGATACGACGAAGCAATTTAAAGTTTAAACATTGTTGTGTTTACACATGCAAACACAACAACAACTAAAGGTTTGCATAGCATGCAGACATGATTTCAGTCATGAGATTTCACAGAATGAGTTTCATTCTGTGCCATTTGAGTCATCATTGAGTCTGTGTTGTGTATTTGGCGCCATCTCCTGGTGGCCATATGTAACATTGTGCTTCATGTGGATTATCTAATGATCTATGCATACTAGAACGGCAACAACTAATCCGATAAAATCGATAATTATCGATAATGAAAATCAACGAAAACTAATTTCATTATCGATTATTTGGATATGTGCGACTGATGTCACTTAACAACCCGGTGAAAAATGAATTGCATGATGAAACTCGTTTGAGACAAATTGAAGCGGGAAAAAACACGACCCTAATATCCATCGCAGGACAGCATGTTATAAACACTTAATATAACACATAATAAGTATACAGTTTAATGTGGAGCGGTTGCCGTCTCAGTTACATTTACTGCTATTTTCTGTGTTTTATAATGTATGTGTGTTATGAACTCAAAATCAGGCACGCTTCTACGCGTTTCACAAAACTGTTTGTCTTTACCACAAGTAGGCCTCCGTTAAACTTCACTGAGCAAACGAGCACACATCGACGTCTTTGAAACTGATCGCAATGGAGAAAGGGAGCGCAATCATTTTGATTAAACTCGTACAACATCATACCACACCAATTGAATCAATCGTGCAGCTTTCTTGGATGTCACACCAATGTCTAAGAGGCCCATGTGTGTCGGTTTTTCAAGCGTTTGAGATCGTGTCTCATCATGTGAGCGCATGTAATTCAATGAGAGTGAATCTGCACTGTTTACAGATGCTTGTACAGTATTTTAAACTGTATACAATGTTGCAAATAATGTATAATAATGCTAACGGTCCTGATAATGCCAAATGTAATGTCTGATTTCACCAGTAAATTTATGCTATGGCAAAACGTTATTTTACTGGATAAGCATACGCTACCATTACGAATGTATTTTTGAAAAGGAATCCTATAGAAACACGTAAACAGTGACAATAATATTATAAGTTTGTATGTAATCAGTGACAGCACAAGCATATTTATGTATCCCAGGTGGATAATTTGACACTTTATTTTCTCCCCAATTTGGAATGCCCAATTCGTAGTGACGGAGGACGAGTCTCAGTTGCCTCCGCGTCTGAGACAGTCAATCCGTGCATCAATTATCCCGTGGCTTGTTGAGCCCGTTACCATGGAGATGTAGTGCATGTGGAGGCTTCCCGCTATTCTCTGCTGCATCCACGCACAACTCGCCACACGAGAACCACGTTATAGCGACCACGATGAGGTTACCCCATGTGACTTACCCTCCCTAGCAACCAGGCCAATTTGGTTGCTAAGGAGACCAGACTGGAGTCACTCCGCACATCCTGGATTCAAACTCAAGACTCCAGGTGTGATAGTCAGCGTCAATACTCGCTGAGATACCCCAAACCCTACGATTATTTTACTCTTTAACGAACAGAACTTTTTAAGTTTTAAAAGTGGAGTAAAACTTAACGTTTCCTGAGAGCATAGAATTGTGAATTTAGTACATCTTAATAAAATAGATATTTATCAGATTAAATCGAAGATTATCAAAATTATCATTAGCTGCAACACTAATGCATACGATTACATAGATGCTCTACTTGATTATCTTACTAAACCTATTTGGTGTTGGTCAAGACTGTAGTTTATTTTTTTACGATTATTTTTTTTTCATCCGAGCTTAACTCTTTCCCCGCCAAACACTGAATTTTCCGGGTTTTATGAAAAAACGCTTTCCCACCAAACACGGAATTTTCCGGGTATCCGTGTTTTAGGTGGTATACGGTAAGGAAGACCACAAGCATGTTTTGAAAGAGTACGCATCTCTTTGATCAAAGAAACAGACTGCGATCGTCTCAAACGTGAAGTGGAACACCATACTAATACTAAAGCACTTGTTTGATAAAAATGCCTTTTTCTCAGCTTTTTGTCTGAAATGTTGTTTTTGACAAAACCTACCTCTGTTCAAGTGGCAATAAAAAGAGAACAAATGAAGATAAAATAAAAAAATTTTGCCTAAAAGCAGAGGCTCAGATCTTTATTTTGATATATATATATAGCATCTTCATATATTCATGGAAGAAAATATTCTGAGGGCCATTAAAGTTTAGCGAAAATCATCAAAAACCCTGGCGGTGGCTGGCAACTTTTTTTAAAAACGCTGCCGGGGAAAGAGTTAAAGGGTTAATGTGAAAAAAACGTAGCGCGGTTATAGTGCAATCTAGACTCTCACCTATAGAATATATTATTAATCTGTTTTCTGATGTACGCTCGGAGACCCAAAAACTTTCCGTAGATGCGATGGAGAGTGGTCTTCAGGAAGTCACGTTCACGAGGGTCTTCACTGTCAAACAGATCCAGGAGCTGTAATCAAATAACAGATCGTTTTTACCATTGTCATTCACACAGACAAATTAAGCCTCGACTAAAACACATGTGAGAACGATACGGACATACCTGCATCACAAACTTCTGTTCGATGTATTTCTTGGCTATGTTTGGTTGAAAGTCTGGCGACTCTAAAAACCGCAGGAAAAATTCATACACGAGCTGCGGAAAGAAAAACAGGTGTTTGTTGTGCATTTAGTGGACACTTATCCAAAGCAGCTTACAATCACTTATTAGGGATGTGTTAACGAAGGTTAAGAGTCTTGACTAAGTGGATTAATCTTATGAAGTCCTGTCTGGTCCTCATTAAACTCCAAAATCAACAAAACAAAGAAGAACACGTATTGAAGAAAATGAAGCTTATTTTTAAAGACCATTCAGATTCTTTGCATTGTGACATTATTTTCACAACCATTAAGCACCAAATACTCACTACAGCAATGCTTCCTGACATTTGAGGGGTTATTCTCATTCTCAATAGAGATTTATTACATTCTCAGGTGTTTCAAAACAGTTATTTTACATTACAAATAAAATATCAAATGTATTGCTATTAAAAATACATTAAAAGATACATTAGCTGCAAGCGCTTTTCATGCATTTACATTTATGCATTTGGCAAACGCTTTTATCCAAAGCGACTTACAGAGCACTTATTACAGGGATAATCCCCCCGGAGAAACCTGGAGTTAAGTGTCTTACTCAAGGACACAATGGTGGTGACTGTGGGGTTAGAACCTGTGACCTTCTGATTAACAGCCCTGTGCATTAGCCACTACGCCACCACCACTCCTGCAGAGTTCAAAATAGCAAATCACGTTAACGCAGCTTCACGATTGCTGTAGTAAATTGGATAGTTACTCTTAATATTCTGGAGGGTTTAAAAGAATTTAAATGGCAATTGCACTAAAAAATGTTTGCCTTAAGATAATTATTTATATTTTCAGCTTTATACTCCCTAAGTAAGTTTTTGCAAATAGAAATGGTTGGAATAGAAGAACAGGGTTCTGCAAGAGATGGTATGGTCCACAAGGTCAGTCTGGGATTAAAGAGACAGAAGCAATTGAGACAGCCGAAATAGATAGAAAAAGTGTGGCAAATTCTCCGTTTTTCATCATTGAGTCTGTGTCGTGTATTTGGCGCCATCTCCTGGTGGTCATATGTAACATTGTGCTTCATGTGGATTATCTAATGATCTATACATCTGATTATCTTGTGTGTGGACTCGATTGAAAGATAATCACAGACTCTAAATAATGATATGTCACAATCAAAAGTTGCAACATTGCAATGAATGAGTTTCATTCTGTGTCATTTGAGTCATCATTGAGTCTGTGTCATGTATTTGGCGCCATCTCCTGGTGGTCATATGTAACATTGTGCTTCATGTGGATTATCTAAAGATCTATGCATACTATTTTCATTTTCAAGTGCCTAAAACTTTTGCACAGTACTAATATATTTAAATTAGTCCTCCCATTTGCACATTGGAAAACATTTAATTTTACTTAAATTGGTGCTGGGGCTGTCAAATAAAAATTAGAATTTCAAATATTCGTTGAATTAAAAAATAAATTTAGGTGTGTAAGGAGGCGCGCGAGACATGACGCGGTTTGTTTTTGTTAGCCTATCTAGTTCAGCACCATTAGATGCGGCACGGCTGCGTTGATGACTGTGTGGCACTTCTTCGGTTTCTGGAGTATCGAAGGCGAGATTGGTGACAAAACCAACGTCATTTTTAAGTTGTGTAAGAAACTGATGCTCTTCCACTTATATGCACTTTTGTTACCTCAATGTCCTTGCGTGCACATTTAGGAAATTATATTTGATCTATGAACGATTGTTTAAAACATTATGCACTTTAAACAAAGTCATAACATTTCATTTCACAAAATGAGATGCTTGATTTGGATTATATTTGCTCATTGTGCTCGCTTGCGCCCTCTTGTGGGCTTAGGAGACAATACAGTACATTTTCCTCTAACAAAGTAGTCTTTAGAATTCGAATATAATTAGAATATTACTATTATTTAAGTAAGCCATTTTGACAGCCCTAATTGGTGCTATTTTAGCACATTTAAACTGTGGAATAGTGTGCATGGGAAATGTTAATAAAACATTGTTACATATTGTTCTCTTTTCTTTTCTATGATGAAACTAAATGTATTTTGACAGGAAAACTACAAAAGAGTCACATTTCAGCACTTTCAAAATTAGCAATTAATCGCCAAAAAACATGCGATTAAATGTGTTAATCGACTGACAGCACTATTTCCTATAGGTTCTTAGTTTTTTGGGTTTCAACCTACTAGAGGTCGACCGATTAATCGGCCGATTTTTTGCATTTTTTACATAATTGGCATCGGCCAATATCCAAGCATATCAAGCCGATTATTAGGCAGGCGCATCTGTGGGCAGCCTAGTGTTGTTGTGGAACACGTGTTCGACGCACGCTGCCCCTAGAGTCATTCTCCAGCAGAGTGAGCAGACCTCATCCAGTGCCTAAGGAAGGAGCTAAGTTCCTTGGAGAAAACAGAAAGGGTTAAATTTGTATAACTTCTTTAAATTTAATTAAAAACTTTTGATATGTTACTGCCAACTTCAAGAAAAAAACGTGACAAACGCGATAGTTGACATGACGTTCGGCTACTTTGGATATTGATAGCGTAGTTGAAGTAGCATTATCACAGCAGAAGGGTTGCTATCATGTCACAATAAGCAAGCAAGTGAATCTGAGACTTTTATTTGTTCTGTTTGTGTCTTATATTTGAGAGGGTTGTCACTCAATGCAGAGAAATAAGTAATAAAAATATACCAACGCACTATAGCCTAGTGAAGGACTGGCTTTGGTAAGCTCGGACGTTATCGGTTCTGCTGTCGGTACTGGAGAAATTAAGAAAATACATTCTTTATTGCTATAAAGAGAAAGTTATTTTATCTCGCCAGCCACTTCTATGTATAATAATATG
This sequence comes from Xyrauchen texanus, assembly GCF_025860055.1. NCBI lineage: Eukaryota > Metazoa > Chordata > Actinopteri > Cypriniformes > Catostomidae > Xyrauchen > Xyrauchen texanus. The sequence continues at coordinate 1,278,388 of NC_068303.1, forward strand.
AAACCATTTGTCTGTGATGCAATTTAGATATTCGCAGTCAGAGAGAGAGAGAGAGAGAGAGAGAGAGAGAGAGAGAGAGAGAGAGAGAGAGAGAGAGAGAGAGAGAGAGAGAGCTCACGCGGTGCCACAGCGAGCACAACACGAGCCCTGCTTAATGAGTGACAGAACTAAACATTCAAACATAGCCTGGATTAGATCTGTGATATTAGTCTGATTTTATTTTAGATTTCGCCTTCCAAAGATTATAAAAAGAATATTTATACATAAGCCGCATTCTGTCTAGCACAACATCCTTCCCTTCTCAGCGGTGCACTGACATTTCTCCCTAAAACTCCAACTTAACATCAGAATCAGCACGATCGGTGATTGTTGTAAAATGCTACTGTTGCTAAATTCCGGGACGCGTTTAATAATAAAAAGAGCGCAAGAGATTCCGTTCCCAAGGCGGCGCGCGCTCCGAAACACACCGCAACGAGACAAGCAAAGTATAGGCAACTTTGGGTTTCGTGAAATATCAAATATATATACACAAACGATCAAATATACACAAAAATATGTCAAAACGACCGGCTCGGAGATTCACTTAAACACAGTTTATGTCTTAAATGGACGTAGTTATGGAAATAGTTGGGAGAAAATATGCTGCATCAGGAGCCTATTAGATCTGAACTCGGTCTTAAAGGGGAAGCTGTCTATTAAACATGTGACGATTGAGCCATTACTGCGAATCAAACAACAAAAGGCAAAGAGAAAATCTATTACAGCTCTTGAATGAATAACTTCTGCATTAATAAGCATTAATCTATGACAAACTATGCAGTGTTATTTTACAATTGATTACTTTATTAGATTTCTTTTTAGACCACACCTGAACAGTAATGTTAGTAGACCTTCCTGAAATTAAATCACTGTGCCTATATAACGTTTATCTTAGTTTAATATATATATATATTTATATATAACAAAAAGAACCGTTAAGAATACAGTTGAAGTACCGGATCGATAAGCAGTATCGGTAAGATAGTAATACCATTAAACCTTAACGATACCCATCCCTAGTTATGCCTGTGCTTCTCTTGATGCTCTGAATATTGGATTACGTGTCTGGATTGCCCCTTAATTAAAGCTGCATTTGGATCTCAACCTTCGTGTCTCGGAGCAGTTCGTAACACCTGCTTTGTTTATTTAATATATTTGTTATACATTATTTATACAATATGCTTTTACATAATACATTTTTAATTTTAAGTGTACAAGTGCAGATTGGTCAAGTGTTCAATAAATGTATTTGTTGAGAAATGTTGTCTATCTTAAGTCATTATTTGTGTTACATTTTATCTTTCAAATAAAAGGTTCAAATAAGAGGTTAAAAACAAGCACATATCGGCCAAATATCGGCCAAAATAAATCGGCAGCACTAATCGGCCATCGGCCGACCCGGATTTCAAAAGATCAGCATCGGCCTGAAAAAACCAATATCGGTCGACCTCTACAACCTACATCCTTTCACTAGAGCCGCATAATCAAATAAATAGAGATTACAATTACAGCTGCACAATTAATCATGAAAGTATCAATTATTGCCGTTCATGTATGTCGACTCATGATGTGCTAACATTTTCTGTTTAATGTGCGTTTTTTCAGCGGTTGAGCATTGTAACCAAAGTCAAGTCCGTTACTCGCTTCGGTGTATAATTCAATAACTTTGTTTTCGATGCTTCTAAGATGGCCAATGTGAAGTTGACTGTTTAGGGACTTTGTGTACTGATAAATAGATATAAAGTAATTCAGAAACAGTTCTCTGCTTATTTTGGACCTGTAGCCTACATTTAAAAAATATGGCATTGAGTTGATCCACACAAAGTATTTTAATGTAAACAGTATAATTTCACGTTTACAGTATCAAGGGAAATAATGAGCCATTATGATATTTGTCATAATCATGCAGCTCTAATATACACATTCCTCATGTGTTTGTGTGAGGACAGGTGTGTTCACCTGTAGGTGTGGCCAGGCCGCCTCTAACGTTGGCTCATCCTCCTCTGGGTCAAACTCAGCCCCGGTTGGGTTCGATGATGGGGGTAACGTCCTAAACATGTTCACTGCAAACTGAAACAGACAAACCATCAACAACGTAACATGACAACAAGATCAGTTTTTAAACGAGGAACGACCGACCGAAATATAAGTGGCCATTCATTGATCATTTTCCCGTGTCGTAGATCTCAAAACAGCTTTGATGGTCCTTTTTTTTGTCCTTTTTGGAGATAGACCCTGGTCAAGTTTGAGCGTGTAGGGAGAGTGACCCGATTGAATCGTTCGCAGTGCATGATTATTTTGTCCTTACCGTACAAGAACAAGCTCTGCTGATAATCTCGCCTATTTGTCGACTGGTAAAGTGGCACCATATGCACAAATTAATCATAAGGTTTTAGTCCTCCCTGATTGGTGCACTTTGAAGTTCGTGGCTTTAATCATCAAAGTGTCTGTGTGATGCAGGAACTGCGATGTAGAATATATTATGCTTATTTCGCATTGGCTACAATCAAGAGAATGAGTCCATTTGCACTTCGATGGACTGCAGTTTCCTGCTTAACATGAAGCGCGGACTCTAATAAATATCAAAGACAAGTAATTGAGTGTTGGACTATATACAGCTGGCAGCAGCACTGAGGGCAACGCCAGGTCAACCAGCACTCTGCCGCTAAATCCAACGCTCTTGGCCAAAATCTTCCCTTAAATGGATGACAAAACAACAGAGGAGCCTGCAGGTTTGCTCAAGCTCTCGACATAACCTTGTATGGATGAGTGATGCTCCATCAACCGCATCTACAGATCACTTCCATCTCAAAGAGTAGAAGATGTGTTTAAAGACAGTAGTGAAAGCAACAGAACAAAAGACTTTTCACTACACCAAGAGGTACTTTACTTACCTGTTAATGGTACTCAAAAAGATTGGTTTACACAGCATTAGACATTAGTCAATATTTGGTGCATCTTCATTGTGAGTTTGAATACAGGGCGTGCTGAGTGACTCCAGCCAGGTCTCCTAAGCAACCAAATTGGCCCGGTTGCTAGGGACGAGGGGTTACATGGGGTAACCTCCTTGTGTTCGCTATAATGTGGTTCTCGGTGGGGCGCATGGATGTCACGGAGAATAGCGTGCTGCCACCACACGCGCTACATCTCCACGGTAACGCCCTTAACAATCCAAGTGATAAGATGCGTGGATTGACGGTCTCAGACGTGAGGCAACTGAGATTCGTCCTCCGCCACCTGGATTGAGGCGAGTCACTACGCCACCACGAGGACATAGAGTGCATTGGGAATTGGGTGTTCCAAATTGGGGAGAAAAGCAAAAAAAAAAAAAAAGACGTGCATTTCGTTCAGAATGTAAAACTCAATCCCCAAAGCAGTAAAAGCATTGATAACAAGCTGCAAAAACATCTCATTCTCTACTTCCGTGACTTCCCTACGTCGCTAGGGGACCCATTCATTTATGACCGCCTCTACAGCAACATCATCATCACTAAGTTTAACTCGTCGCACCCTTGGCCCCACCCACTGGCACTCCGTTTGTACAAAGAGAGAGAGAGAGCAGAACAGATTGGCCTAGTGTGCCCTCACTATTCCTGAACACCAAAGGAGACCCATCTGGCCTATTTTTGCATCCAAACATGCACTACACAGACATCTTTGACCATTGTCAAGTATCTTGCTTTTAAAAGACACTGTGTCAAGTTACAACTCTGAAAAGGAGACGCCATTGTGTTTCATCAGCTGCTACATATTGTTGTTTTAAGCACAAACACATCCTGGAAGCCTTCTTGCACCCATCTGCGCCATTTTAAAATTATTAGTGTATGTTAACATGCACTAGACGGATGTCTTTGACCATTTTGATGCATTTCTGGCGATGTGCGCCTCAGTGCAGCATGATACTGCATGTGTGTACGTCTTGTTTCATCGTGCTTTGGACTGTGTATGCGTGGAACGGCTCATATCAGCGTGGACTGCTTTTGAACAAGTCATAATACGACTCAAGCTTTTACAAAGGAACTGTTTTTGAAGGATGGGGCAGTTAAAAACACTATTGGACCTGATCACAAAACTAAGTAAACAGTTTAATTCATGAATATTTCAAATGTCATAACTGTTTGACAGTTTATGGTGCCGAGTGTTAACAGTTGTGCTTGAGATGATCAGTTTAATATATTCAGATGCAATGTGTTGGATGTGCGTTGTGTGTAAACCCTGACATTTAGTTTTATAATGTTGTGGAGCTTGTTCATTCTCTTTCGACTGAGTTTCAAATATGGCTGTTTTTGAGGGGCTGCACGATGTTAGTCAATCATAAGTGGCTGTTTACATTGAAGTTTCAAGATGGCACTTAGGCCAAAACGTGCTCAACTCGCGTTGACTGCATTAAAAGTGTGTCACAAAGCAGGCGTAGCACATGCATTCGTCAAATGCATCCCTATGGCTTCTCTGTCAAGAGTATAATTTGAAAGGTTGAGCGCTCGGCCGTGCATGAGACTGTAAGGCACGCGGAAACAAAGTATACCCTAGTCTTAAGGGCTCTTGTGTACTCACCATGTGAACGACCTCAGGATAGATGGGCTCAGTGATGACATTCCTGTTATGAGTGATGTACTCCACCATCTCGCTGAGTGCCGCCCGTTTCACCTCCTTCCATTTCAGGTCGCTCAGCGGGTCGGACAGAAAGTCAAAGAGCACGCAGCACTGACGCAGCTTCTGTACGAACAATTTCTCCTGCTCGGCGGGGGGGACATCTATAACAAGACATAATACAATCAGAGGGTCACTCATATTCATAAACGTGTACAATTTACATATTTATATGCACATAAATTTGTTTCCGTTAATGAATACAGATCATTCTAAATGAAGGAGCAGGTGTCCGCAGTCTTGTTTTTGTCATCAGTTTAGTTCTGTTTGTTCACAGTGATCAGTAAAGGTCATGTTAAGAAACTGAACAGTTCTCTTTACAGATATAGGGAGTGTCAGCTGTGGTTTACATGTGAAAAACCACTGTGATGACACTGACATCTGAACCAACATTAAGACTCGTTACCGTGTCAACACAGAGGCTAGACTGACTGGTGAAGGTCAACACAGATGAGACTACTCAATTGATAAATTATAAAAATCTGAAAAGATTCAATTTGCAGTTCAGTAAATACAAACACATTTGAACTAAGACTAAAACAGGTAAAGGCTGCTACTATTTCTGCAGTATATAGTATGTATGCTGCGCATAGAATGCACATTCTCTGTATGCATGGAACAGGTAGGATGGTGCACTACTACGATTGCTAAAATGATCAGTATACAACAAGAGCACATTGTGGAATGCAACACTTCCTCACTATTTACTGTGCAGTGCACACACTGCCTACTACTCTAATAATAATAACTAGATAGGTACATTTGCCGTGGCAAAACTCGTTAAATAGCATTTTCTAACTTGTTGCTAAGCACTAAAATAATGGTCATAGAATGTTGCTAGCATGTGTTTTTCATGATGGTAGCATGTAGGTGTTATGTTTGTGTTAACATGATGCTAGCATGTTTTAGTACGTTGCTAGGTGATGCTAACATGTGTTAGCAGGATACTAGCACGTTTTTAACATGTTTTAGCACTTCGCTAGTTGATGCTAGCATGTGTTAGCACGTTTTTAGCTTGTTTTAGCACTTCGCTAGTTAATGCTAGCATGTGTTAGCCTGATGCTAGCACGTTTTTAGCATGTTTTAACACTTCGCTAGGCGATGGTAGCATACAGCACACCTCTCCTCAATGAGCCGCACGATTTGACGCCTCACTCAGGGGTCTGTGACAAAAGCTGCGGGAGGAGTAGCGTGCCAAAATTTGTGTGGAATAATAATAATAAAAAAGAATAATAAGTATGCAAGAGAACAATAGTGATGCCTTGCCTTTGGCAAGCACCACTAATAATAATAATAATAATAATACATGAAACAGTCGGCATTATTCCATGATAGACATTTAAACAAGAGTACGTTACACTGAGTTTGTTTACATAAACATGCTTAATCAGAGGACAAGATTGGCGTTCCTTTATCGTTGCATGTTAGCACCTTTATCTACATTCTTACCGTTGTGCGATACGGTTTGATCGTTGACGTTTTGACGTCAAAAGCAGGGAATAATCCCAACATTTCAAATCGCAGTTTTATTGCGACATCTGAAGACGATGTTTATGGCGCTTTTCCACTACACAGTACCAGTTCGCCTCGACTCAACTCGACTCGACTTTGTTTGGTTTTCCACTGTGTAAAAGTTGTACCTGTACCTGCTTTCGGTACTTTTTTCGTTACCACCTCGGCGAGGTTCTGAGCGGGCTGAGGCGATACTAAAATGTGACGTAAAAACAATGCCGACTGCTGATTGGTCAAGAGAGAATCGTCACTATTCACTGCGTCATCATTGCAGCGCCAGACGGAGTATCCAGAATAACTCCGCCATTTTTAAATAGTTTGCACAGATATAGCCTACAAAACTATTATTATGGCACAGCGGAGCGCCATTTACAGATGGCACTCGATGATGCAGCACATGCCCGAGAACTTCAGGCGGCTTTAAGGAGAGAGGAGATTGCTGCAATGTCGTCCTTCAACCAGGCCTTTCTGGGAACCCTGAGCCAGCTTGTCCAGGCACTGAACCGGCGGGATGCTGTTCCACCGCCCCTGGACTACCAAAAGCGTTTTCAACCACTATCCGTGCTCGACATATTTTCTTGTTGTAGATCTGCTGTTCTACTGTCAGCCGTCCAGTGTAGTATTCAAAGTTGATTAAATACTTTGCATATAGTATAGTATTTACACATATGCAAACGTTAGCTATGTTAGCATAATTAACCTCTTGCGTCGGCTTTGAACAACCGGATTCGTCTCGTAGTCTGAACTCTGTAGTAATTCCCAAACTCTCCTGTTTTTTTCAGCAGTGTTTCGTTTTGCTGCCCTCAGCCTCTCATGAAACAACGTTTGTCTTCTTGCTGTGAGAAACAGCCACATCCCGAGGATCAAAAACAGCATACACTCGATTTCCTCCATTGTCCTGTGTGTGTGGGTAGCGGATGTGTGTCGCGTATAAGATTACGTCACGGCAGTTTCCTGCGGTGTCGCTATGACGACCGGGTATTATTTGTGGCGGTACTGTCTGCAATGGAAAACGGAGCGAAAAGAGAGCCGAGTCAAGCCGAGGCGAGCTGGTACTGGTAATGGAAAAGCGCCATTAGTAGCAGGTAAGCGCACTCATTAGCCACGTTTCCACTACTGGGCCAAATGAGGGCATGTTAGTGCGTGCCAGGGCCAGTTGCGTTCCCGGTCACTTCCAGGGCTTTCTTGGCCAATGGCCTTTGGCTCGCCGATTACCCTTGGGGCAAACAAGGCCAAACGGGGATCGAGGTGGGTTCAACGTCAAAGGCGGAGGTTTGCTGAACTTACATTACATTTACATTTATGCATTTGGCAGATGCTTTTATCCAAAGCGACTTACAGTGCACTTATTACAGGGACAATCCCCTCAGAGCAACCTGGAGTTAAGTGCCTTGCTCAAGGACCCAACAGTGGCATCTTGGTGGTGCTGGGGCTTGAACCCCCGACCTTCTGGTCAGTAACCCTGAGCCTCAACCACTGAGCCACCACTGAGCCCCAGTCAGTTTATGTACCCAGTGCACAACAGTACAGGTTCGGGACAAAATACAAATACATATTTAAAAATAGCAGGCACAGTACAAATTACTTAATAAAATAACACCCAAAGAAATTACTTTCCAAGGTTCGATGAACCTTCATAGACAGTGTGTTGGGACACCGCCCCGCTGTTAGAGGAGAGACCACTCGATGAGTTCGGTAGGTTGTCAACGCTAACTTATCTTGCTAGATAGCTAATGTTTACATTCTATATAAACTTCGATATAATTTATATAACTAGATAAACATACTTCAAGTTTTCCACTTGCTTTGTGAAACGGGCAGGGTGCGTGACGTTGGCACCAGAGTTGTGTATTAAGAGTGTGTTTTAGGGCAACGCTGTGGGAACGCAAGTCGATTTTGGTCTTGCGGCTCGAGGACCGATAGTGGAAAAGCGGCTTTTGTTGTCACATGACCTAACCACATTGCATCCAAGTGGCATCCAGTTTTCATCTTGAAAACAAAACTTGTTATCCAACAAAAACTGTGCCAAGATAAGTCAGTGAAGGCCATAGTATACTTCTGTTTCTCACTGGGGGAACAGTGTGCACTAGGGCAGTCGATACATTTAAATATCTATACATCTTGATCACAGTATTGTATCGATACTTCAATCATGTAGCATGTCCAGAATTTCAATAAAGAAGAATCTTCAAACACGAGATCCACCCATTTGCCCATTCCTTTCTGTTCTTTACAGTCAAAAGTACGTAATAACACGCAGATAGTATAAAGAAGCCATTCGACCAAAACAAACACTTCTGTCAAAGTCCCTGCCGCTGGTCTTAAAGAGACAGTATCGTTTTACCACTTGTTCTGCATATGAATGTAAATACTTATAAATAGCACAAATTATGCATGTTGACAAAATTGCTTTGTAGGGGGTGCACCGATCGATTGGTCTCCAATCTAGATCGGCTGATCTTCGTCTTAAGTCTGTGTTTGGTGGGCGATTAGCCAATTGTAGCTAGAATCAGGACCGCAGCATTTAGGTAATCACACATACACTGCTCCTTTAATGATTGAGCGCTTTTTTAGCCCTCGATGCATGGCAGCGTGGCCTCTGGAGGGTGACTTGCAGTCAATTCTAAGCATTCACGAATTTATACTTTCAGACCTGCTGTTGTTCAGATGAACATGCAGGTTTGTTTTTAAAAATGTCTAAGAATTACACGTGTATTAATATTAAGTCGGCCATTTTGTAGAGTCATTACCATCGTAATTCTGACTTGCTGCACTGTGAGCACAGAGGATAAAGAGACTGCAAACAGGAATAAAAACAAATTAAGCAACAAATAAACATGCATGTACAAATCGGAGTATGTGTGATGCAACACGAGTCGTAACAATCAAACGTGTTGAGCGATCATGAGCACTTTCAGCTTCACTCCCTTTAACATGAGCGCTCTGCATGTGCTCGCAATATCTCAGTCATTCATCGCAGCGCTATTCTGTGAGGATCCCAATTTAAATCAGATTAATGTTGGTCGCATTACCACTAATAACAGATGCAACTGTTTAACCTTCAATAACTGCACCGCGACTTCAGACATTTGCTTAATAATGAATGATGTGTTACAGCAAAATGTCAAAGACAGTAAACAAATTAAAGATAAACAGGTATTAAAGAGCACCTATCATGGTTTTTCAAATATGACCTTTCGTGTAGTGTTATATAGCTGTTTGTTTATGTAAAAAGATCTGCAAAGTTTCAAAAATCAAAGTAAATGACAAAAAAAAAGAACCGATTCTGAACACCTGAAACAAGTCGTTAGTAATTCCAGATTTACTTCCTGTACTAACCTACATAATTTGGTATCAAAAACCCCACCTCTGGTTTTCATTGGCTGCTCGTGCACAGCTTTGACCCACCCTCAAACACTACAAGCGGTAGACCAATCAAAACATACTGGGACATCTGACCAATCAGAGCAGAGTATGCGCTCTGAACGGAGGGGTTTAGAATGAATGCTTTAGAACGGACCAATCAGAGCAGAGTATGCTCTCTGAAAGGAGGAGTTTAGAATGAACAAATGTTGCTGCTGAAGTGTTTCTTCACTGTATAAACTGTGTGTTGCTCATACAGCTGAAGTTTCACTTACCGCCCTCTGGAGTAAACAGGTGGTACTACAAGCATTTCTCAGGAATCTTCATTATTACTGTCCGGGGGCATTACAATTAATTGCGTTAATTTTTATAAAATTATTTTCACGGAATTAACGCGTAAATCGACAGCCCTAGTTGTAACTAACATTACGTTTATTAGTTCATGTTACAGTAATTTTGTTAATGTTAACAAATGGAAAGTTTTTGTAAAGTGTTAAAGTAAATTAACAGTGTGTGCACAATATAACTCGCAAACATGTGCCAAAGGGCACTTTTTAAAGAAAATCGTTATCGGTCGATCTTAGTGTTTAAAAAAAAAATAATTAAAAAAAAAAAAGAGATCGTATCGACCTCAAATTTTCAATTTTGATTGTTCATATCATAAAAATGCATAAAGACGTACTTCTATGATTTTTTTGGTAAAAAAATAAATACAATCTGTGTGATGTCATGGTAAGCAAAAACGTGCTACAAATAGATTTAGCTTTAACTTAGATTAAAAGTTTTTAATGGCAGCAAACTTGGGGGTAGAGGACTATTTACTTATTTGTAGCAAGTTGTCGTTCATCATGATGTCACAGTGATGTCATTTTGTTGTTTACAAGAAGTCGTAAAAGTATGCCGAAAATCGCGCAAAATGACTTTATTTTTGATTGCTTGTACCGTAAAAATGCATAGTGGCCCCGTTTTGATTTGAGCCACATGATCGATCGATAGACCGACAGATATGCAATATAATAAATGCAATATCAGGACATCATATTTATTGATGGAATACATGGAATTTGTATATTTTTAAAAAGCTCAAAAGTGACTAAAATGCTGAACAACTAATGATAAAATTAATATTTCTATAATTTACCAAGTTAGAATTCCCATGTAAAATTAAATGTAATTTCTGTCATACTGTATGTAATCAAAATGGACATTATAACTGAAATACACCCGACTTGGAATTTAAATCTTGTGAATTCAAATCATGATATCGTGACGAATCGTATCGTGAGGTGGCTGGCGACACACGGAGGCTAGTTTGTCTAGACAAGCAGACAGTCTGCATCTTTGTGCCTAACGTTGACAGAAAGCAGTCATAGTGTGCATGCTTCAAATGCGCTTGCCGTCAAGAGAGTATACTTTGAAAGGCTGAGGGTCGGCCGTGCATGAGATGGAACAGCCCACGGAAAAACAAAGTATACATTAACTCCTACATTTATAAACAAACCTTAACAACAACTCAATCTCCAATTCCATATAACTTTTCCACAAACAGAAATGCATCATTTAACCACAACAAAACACGCTGTTGCAAAGCATAAATATGACAAGCACTGAAGGAATAAATACAATCACTTGTGTGTCTTGTACACTAGTTCAGGTCAGCTGGTAAATCACTTTATCTGGCTGCATGTGACTCAAACAGAAACATACAGCACAATCAGGCCGTGCATCTACTGTGAAAGCAATCAGGATGCAGTTTTTAGCAAAACACTCACTGTTCCTGAAGCCGTGACCTCACTTCCTCTGACATCACTGGTCTTGGTTGGTGTTGGGGGATGGGAGGGCAGTTAAACAACCCCTCCTGAAGTGGCAGCACTGTAAACACAGCTTGCCAAACTCACCAGGGCAATACGGAGTATTCGGAGATATCCTAGCCATGTTCGTATGCGCCTATGATGCTAAAAAAATGCAGCCTAGGTAGGCAGCTCACAAGGTTTTAAAAGTTGTCTGGATAAACTACCTCCCTAAAAACAACACAAGCCTAAAAGCATACGATTTTATACTGATGATGTCCAAAAACGCTGGACACGTCTATGACGGCTAAAAATGCTTTCTAGATAGGCAGCTCCCTACCTAGACAGCACAGCCACAGTCGTAATCTCCCTCCTTAAACAAAAAATAATATAAATAATAATAAAAACAAAAAGATAATTTTAGATAAAAAAATTTCAAAAGTGCTGGACACGTCAAATGTGCCTAAAATGCTTTCTAGATAGGCAGCTCCCTACCTAGACAGCACAGCCACAGTCTTTATCTCCCTCCTTAAACAAAAAATTTAATAAATTATAACAAAAACAGATAATTTTAGATAAATAATGTCCAAAAATGCTGGTCAAGTCTATGATGCCTAAAATGCTTTCTACATAGGCAGCTCCCTACCTAGAGAGGACAGCCTTAAACTCCCTCAATAAAAAATAACAAAATTATAAAAAAAAAAAAATATATAATAAAAATACATAGTTTTAGATCAATAATGACCACAAATTCTGGACACGTCTATGACACCTAAAAACGATTTCTAGATAGGTAGCTCCCTACCTAGACAGCACAGCCAGTCTTAAACTCCCTCCTTAATTTTTTTTTTTAATAAAACCAAAAACAGATAGATCAATTATGTCTAAAAATGCTGGACACGTCAAATGTGCCTAAACATGCTGTCTAGAAAGGCAGCTCCCTACCTAGACAGCACAGCCACAGTCTTAATCTCCCTCCATAAACAAAAAATTAAATAAATTATAACAAAAACCAAAAACAGATAATTTTAGATCAATAATGTCCAAAAATGCTGGTCAAGTCAATGATGCCTAAAAATGCTTTCTACATAGGCAGCTCCCTACCTAGACAGGACAGCCTTAAACTCCCTCATTAAAAAAAAAAATAAATTATAAATAAAAATACATCGTTTTAGATCAATAATGTCAAACAAATTGTGGATACGTCTATGGCGCCTAAAAACGATTTCTAGATAGGCAGCTCCCTACCTAGACAGCACAGCCAGTCTTCAACTCCCTCAATTTTTTTTTTTTTTAATAAAACCAAAAACAGATAGATCAATTATGTCCAAAAATGCTGGACACGTCAATGATGCCTAAACATGCTGTCTAGATAGGCAGCTCCCTACCTAGACAGCACGGCCACAGTCTTAATCTCCCTCCATAAACAAATTTATTATTATTTTTTTTTTTTTATAAAAAAAAAAACCAGATAATTTTAGATCAATAATGTCCAAAAATGCTGGTCAAGTCTATGATGCCTAAAATGCTTTCTACATAGGCAGCTCCCTACCTAGACAGGACAGCCTTAAACTCAAAAAAATAATAATTATAAACAAAAATAATAAACAAAAAACAGATCATTTTAGATCAATAATGTCCAAAAATTCCGGACACCACTATGACGCCTAAAAACGATTTCTAGATAGGCAGCTCCTTACCTAGATAGCAGCCTTAAACTCCCTCCATAATTTTTTTTTTTTTTAAATAAAACCCAAAAACCCCAAATTATGTCCTAAAATGCTGGACACGTCTATGATTGCCTAAACATGCCGTCTAGGTAGGCAGTTCGCTAGGCGATGAAACACAGCCACAGTCTTAAACTCCCTCCCTGAACACAAATGCAAACCCAATAAACCTAAATCAATATGCCAATCGCTGCGAATCTAAATCAAAACCAATAATGAAACGTGTTTAAGCTTTATTAACAAAATAAACAGGCCCGATCCGTGAAAATTCTTCTCGCTTCGCAATAGCGGCCACAAATCATTGCATAGCAACCTTCCCCTGCGCTCCCTTCCTCTCCGGACACAATACGACAAACGTCTCACCTCTAAAGTGCATCAGGACCACAGGCTGAAAGGACCCGTTCGAGCTCGGGGCGTCCACGACCATCCTGGTGTCTTCTTTAGAGCATGTCAACATGAATATGTCCAAACGGGAGCTAGGTTGAGCAGTTAGACTCCATTTTAGCACAAACACTCAACAGAAAATGAAGCTCCGCTGCTGGAGGGAACCAGATAGTTAGTGACGTCACCCATCAAAGCAGGACTGCAGATTGGCTGGATGAGGTCACATGATGTTAACCAGCAGCGGCCAGCTACAGGAGGATTCTGATTGGCTGGTGGGAGCCAGAGAAGGCGGGGCCTTTAATTTGATTGGTGTTCTGTTTTCAGTGCTGACCACAATCAGATAACAGGATATTTCACACTGCAAGTCATCATCAGTTGTCCTCTAAAACTCGTTTGTTTTCCAAAAACAGTATTACCGATACTTCTATAAAACAGATTTTTTTTTTTCCGATTTCTTGTGATAAATGGGTAATTTAAAATATAATTTTAGTTATAATTAGAGATAATATGCATAACTAGGCCTAAAATAGAATATTAAGTATCAGGTAGTTTTCACTTGTGCTGCCAATTTTTTTTTAATTTCTGAACCTGGTGTGCTATTAATTTTCGAATAAATAATAAATAAATAAAAATATGACACCCTCAACACTACAAACCACCCATAACACCCTAGCAACCAACTAGCAACATGCTAAAAACCATCCAGAACACACTAGCAACACTAAAAACCACCAATAACATCCTAGCAACCCGAAAAAAACTCACATAACACCCTAGCAACCAACTAGCAACATGCTAAAAACCATCCAGAACACACTAGCAACACTAAAAACCACCAATAACATCCTAGCAACCCCAAAAAAACTCACATAACACCCTAGCAACCAACTAGCAACATGCTAAAAACCATCCAGAACACACTAGCAACACTAAAAACCACCAATAACATCCTAGCAACCCCAAAAAAACTCACATAACACACTATCAACCAACTAGCAACATGCTAAATACCACCCATAGCACAATAGAAACCAACTAGCATAACCGAAAACCACACAAAACACCATTACAACCAGTTAGCAACCACTCTCAAGTTTTGGCAAACACCATTTACATTTGTTTTCTTCGTAAAAAAAAAAGTCCCTGTATCCCATCTGTTAGAGCATGGAGGTAAGAATGCCAAGGCTGTGGGTTAAATTCCCAGGGAACACACATAAGGATAAAATGTATACTTTGAATTCACTGTAAGTCATTTTGGATCAATGCATCTGCCAAATGCATAACTGTAAATTTTAAGTAGCTCCCTACACAAGGTTTAACTCGTTTACTAAAGTACATCCTTTGCGAGAAACATCAGAGACGATCTCTTATCTCAACCTAAGCTTTGCTTTAGCTGGAAATAAAACCACCGAACCACTGATGGTAAACAAAGAAAAATGATGACATAACAGTTTGACACAATAGTACTTCACAGTATCTTCTGAAGTTCATGATAAACAGTGAGCGCAGATATATGCTCACAGGAAACCACATTTCAACAGCAGACCTGCAGCTGCTTGCCTGAGCTACCAGGAAATGCCCACTCCCAGTTTATCATCACTTTCCTACTAAATAAACTCAATATAATGATGTAAACTGCCATATTGTTGTAGTATGCAATTTGCATACTGTGCATTGTATGTGACATTTCTGTATGCATGGAATTAAAGGATGACAAACAACATTTGGGAAATGTGCAGTAAACCGCACAATACCAAAGATACCGCAGTGCTCATCTTGACCTTCCATTTCCATTGTGATGAATGAACTAGAAGTAATATTATTAAGCATGATTTTTAACATCTCTTTGTTGATTCACTATCTAATATGACTGCCTAAAGACTGACACATTTACACAAAATGTATTTAAAAAAATTAAATAATTGATAATTGGACGCAACTCACAAGCAACATGATTTATTAAGTTAACCGACTCAAAATGAGTGAGGTTTATAAAGCTCAAGACGGTTCTTTATGGTTTACCTGACCATTAATATCCTACATAAACCAGTGTGCTGCACTAAATAGCCGTTTATTTCAAACACACAACCCTCTCCGAACAAGGTGGAGAAAGAATCGCCATTGGCTGTTACATTTTTGATTTCGCTCGGCAGACTTTCAAAGACATTTAAAGCTGCGTTCACACTGCCAGCGACACGCAGCGACAAATCGACCTCGTCTCATTCATTTTCAATGAGAGCTGGCGACACAAACGATGGCGACCGTTGGTAACCGGATGTGGGCGTGTCCAGAGACATGACAAAGTTGATGTTTAACTTTATGCAAATGAAGAGCGACTTTCGGGAGCGACAGCCAATACGACAGAAGATGGTGGAGCTCACGTAATCCTTCTCTCTCTCTCAGCTCCTGTGGTGATGGAAAGACGGAGGAAAGGCTCCTCTCCATACACACAACTAGCGACCTAACCGCTAGCCACTGGCGAAATGCAGCGACAAAGTAGCTGGCAGTGTGAACGCAGCTTAAGAGTAATGCAACTGAAAACTGAAAAATATATTTTACCAAACTGAGAAGGTGGCATCTTCGCATATATAAAGTAATCATTAGGACTGAGCGATAGGACGATTTTATCGAATATCGACGATGTCAAATCTTCTGATGCCAATTTCGACAATCATTGACAGACGATATCAATATCAGTAAATGAAACAAGGCTGAATCAAGCTCCTTATTCGCAAGGAACTCGTCCAAATGCAGGTATTTCATGAGTGGGTAAGTTTGCTCATCTACCCGCAACAATGGTGGGTGACCTGCAAGAAATCTCTAGTAACCAACTAGCAACACACTACAAACCATCCTGAACACCCTAGCAACACTAAAAACCACCCATAACACCCTAACAACCAACTAGCAACAATAAAAACCACCCATAACACCCTAACAACCAACTAGCAACATGCTAAAAACCACCCATAACACACTATTAACCAACTATCAACAATAAAAAACACCTAGAACCCCCTAGCAACAATAAAAACAACACAAACACCCTAGCAACATGCTAAAAACCATCCTGAACACCCTAGCAACACTAAAAACCAACTAGCAACAATACAAAACACCCATAACACACTAACAACCACCTATCAACAATAAAAACAACACAAACACCTAGAACACCCTAGCAACCAACAAGCAACAACAAAAACATCTAGAACACCCTTGCAACCAACAACCAACAACCAACACTAAAACCATGCAAAATAAACTAGCAACCAACTAGCAACACTCTAAAAACCATCCAGAACACCCTAAGAACCAATTAACAACACACTAAAAACATCCAGAACACCCTAGCAACAATACAAAACATCTAGAACACCCTAGCAACCAATAAGCAACAATAGAAACCATTTAGAACACCCTAGTAACCAATAAACAACAACAAAAACCATCTAGAACACCCTAGTAAGCAACTAGCAACACACTAAAAACCATCTAGAACACCCTTGCAACCAACATGCAACAATAAAAACCATGCAAAACACCCTAGCAAGTAGCAACCAACTAGCAACACGCTTAAAACCATCCAGAACACCCTAGCAACAATAAAAACCACCCATAACACCCTATCAACCAACTACAAAATCCCTAGAACACCCTAGCAACCAACAACAAAAACCATATAGAACACCCTAGTAACCAAGTAGCAACCCTCCAAAAAAACATCCAGAACACCGAAGCAACCAACCAGCAACAATAAAAACCACACAAAACACCAACCATCCAGAATACCTTAGCAACACTAAAAACCACCCATAACACCCCAACAACCAACTAGCAACATGCTAAATACCACCTATTACACTCTAGAAACCAACAAGCAACATGCTAAAAACCACCTATTACACTCTAGAAACCAACAAGCAACATGCTATAAAACCATTCATAACACGCTAGCAACACTAAAAACCATCCAGAACACCCTAGCAACCAATAAGCAACAACAAAAACCATTTAGAGGGTAAGTTTGCTCATCTAGTGCAACAATGGTGGGTGACCTGCAAGAAATCTCAGAGTAAAACATGACATAAAACGCTGTTAAACACAAAGACACGTGCTTGAAGAAACACACTTTATTATATTTTTAAGAACAGACAAAAGAAAAGCAGTCAATGGTCATGTCCGACGCGCTGTTTATTCAGAGGTGTGCAGTGGAAGTGTCTCGTGAAACACATGCATGTAAAAGTTCTCACTCTTTCTTCTCTGTTTCAGTCATATGAAAACTGTTTGCAAGAATAGTGACGTGTATGAGAATGCTGCAAATGACCACAGACCATCTCTACTAGAACATTTACTAGCCAGTGGCTAATAACAGATATATTTTAGTCGCATAGCGTGAAATTTGGTCACATATGCGAGTAATACAATGTGCAATGTGGAGGGCTGACACCATACACCTGTACTAACCAGACCAGGTAAAACACAAACACTGGTTCTGTGTTTGCATTAAAAAGCCATGAAGCAAATATCATCTTCCCTTCAAAAGCATGCATCAATGCAGTTCTGGTTTAGGAGAAAGCCAATGAATAAATTAGACAACACAAATTAAGCCTTTAATACAGAATTACATGGATGCTCTATGAATCTAATCACTATGCAAACATGTTTGGTTAATATAACTCATGCAAGCTACACTGAACAAGGCCTCATGCATCCACAAATGAACATTTAAATAACCCATAATCCTCATGTTTTGCCTTAACTTCCTCATTTTTGTTGCATGAGAGCCCAATCCTGTAAACGATGAAGTATTTCCCCTTCAGATATTTATCTTGTTTTTGTCTGACCAAATAAAAAGCAAGTAAATATCCACACATCACCAGGACAAAAAGGACTAGAAGTAAAACTGAGAAAACACATGACAATTGAGATTTGTGCAAAGCAGACACGGGCGACAGCGATAATGTTTAACATACAAACTGACATTCAAATGAGTTGACAATGCTGGTTGCACCAAGATATACATTACTACAGGTTGGCAAAGACCAAGGTCGCTGTCCTTTTCTGCATATCGCTGCCCCCTTCGGTATATTGCGCTGTCATTTTGTGGCCCGTTCTGCACAACGCGGCGGCTCACTTCAGCTTATCGCTGCCGGCCATTCAGTCCGTTTCGCGGCCGGCCCGGTGCTCCCAATGGCCAGTCCGCTCCTGATCGGCCCAAAAGTGCGTCGGCCCACCGGGAAAATGCTCTGTATGCCAGATTAGCAATCCAGCCCTGGGTAACCTCCTCGTGGTTGCTATAATGTGGTTCTCGCTCTCGGTGGTGCGTTTGGTGAGTCATGCATGGATGCCGTGGAGAATAGCGTGAAGCCACCACACGTGCTACGTCTCCAAGGTAACACGCTCAACAAGTCACGTGATAAAATGCGCGGATTGACGGACGTGGAGGCAACTGAGATTCGTCCTCCGCCACCCGGATTGAGGCGAGTCACTACGCCACCACGAGGACTTAAGAGCGCTTTGGGAAAGGGGTATTCCAAATTGGGGGAAAAACGTGAAACATTATGCATGCATTATGCAACGCTAAACATTAACCAATTGCCCGTGCGGCCTTGGTGACTTCAGCCAAAATGCCAAGTTGTTTTAGAGGTGGTGCAATTCATTTAATTTTGATGAAAGATTACCAAGACGGAATTAAGGCCCCAATATCAACATGGGTGTGACGACATTTAGAACAAAATCCGTCCAAAAATATGTTGGTTTTTTTTGCGTTCGTTTCATGGTTGTAACAGCTTGCCTGGGCGAACATTTAGGAAAACATCTAACTGGCGGCTTAACACCGTCTTACTACCATTGGTCCACGTCATCGGTAGGTGTGTCCAGGAGCGCCACCAATCTTGAGGCCGACGGCTCATTTTGTTTACGTTGTTCAGTCATTCAAGAAGTCCACATGAACACACCGGCGTGCAGTTATTAACGAGCTGGTGCAAATGTACCTACATCTGTACGATCGTTCTCATAGAGACATTTCCCAAAAACATGTCCTGTGATTTTTAATTAGTCTACAAAGGAATCAAACACTCTCATGTGCCCAAAGATACGCCTCTTTATTCTGCACATTTACACTCTTTTATACACCCATCTTCGCAGTAGTATCAGTGTCATCATAAACGACAATTACAGAGTGTAATCGGTGCATATTATGGCCGTGTGTTAGCGTGTTAGCGCATTAGCGTCAGGAATTCAGAATGTAAACAAGACAAATTAAACATGATCTCCTGCATATACTGTATATTACTTCACATTAGGGATGTCCCGATACCATGTTTTGTTTAGAATAAGTACGAGTACCGATACTTCAATTTGGGTACTCGCCGATACAGAGTCCAATACCTGTTTTTATTTTAATTTTATTTTAACTCCATATCAACAGATTATTTAAACATTATCCTCAACATGGTGTTTAAATAAATGGATTCTTTAAAACTTTAATTGAATGACAATTTAACAATTACATTTCAACATTATATTGTATTATTTTTATCACATGAAGTACTTTTATACAGAACCAGAATTCAAAATACAACATTAGTTATTTTTGTCAAACAAAGTGCTGCACATTAACAGAGCATCACAGATGTGAGATATTGCTTAAATAAACTCATTTATTTTCAGCAAACTTAACATACAAATATTCAACAATTAAGACATGTGACTAACAGAAATGGAATAATGAGCCCCTGAACAAAGAGGGATCAAAGTCAAAAGTAACAGTCAGTATCTGTGGTGGCACCAGTTGCATTAGTACTACAGTGCATCTCCTCCTCATGGACTGCGCCAGATTTGCCAGTTCTTGCTGTGAGATGTTACCCCACACTTCCACCAAGGCACTTGCAAGTTCCCGGACAATTCAGCTGCGTACACAATGCCAGCGACATCGTGCGATGGGACTCCATCCCATTCATTTTTTATGAGAGCACAGCGACTTCTGGCGACACGAGCGGTCGCGACCGTTGGCGACTAGATGTGGGCGTGTCCAGCGACGCGACAAAGTTGAGACAAGTTCAACTTTATTCAAATGAAGAGCGACTAACGGAAGCAACAGCCAATAGGAGAGAAGACGGGAGAGCTCACGTGATCCTCTCTCTCTCTCTCTCTCAGCTCCTGCAGTAACGGAAAGATGGATGAAAGGCTAATTCTTCCTGTTAGCAATTTTCCAGTGCTCTATGATATGGATATGGTATATCCAGCCGCAGCTCTTGCACCAGCCGGTGATACTCGCCATGCTGACTCCGAGATTTAATGGTTTTATGGACCCAGAAAGACCGGCGTTTGCGTTTTCGCCACAGATAAACAGCCGCTATGGTAATGAGCACGCCTTGTTTCTTGCTCATCTTTGATATAAAGCATTTTATGTATTGATTCCATTTATATTTGGTCTTTTCCCTCCAAAATGTTTGCTTTTAGCACCAAGAAAAGCGATTTGCTGTCAACAGCAATGGAATGACATCCGTGAATGTCATTTATAAACGTTACTAGGCAACCAGTAGTGGGAACGCCCACTAGCGACTTCACCCCCATCCACTGGCGACCTGCAGCGACAAAGTCACTGGCAGTGTGTACGCAGCTTTCTGGGGGGAATGGCCCTCACCCTCCGATCCAACAGGTCCCAGACGTGCTCAATAGGATTGAGATGCGGCTCTTCGCTGGCCATGGCAGAACACTGACATTCCAGTCTTGCAGGAAATGACGCACAGAACGAGCCGTATGGCTGGTGGCATTGCCATGCATGAGGGTCATGACAGGATGAGCTGCAGGAAGGGTACCACATGAGGGAGGAGGATGTCTTCCCTCTAACGCACAGCGTTGAGATTGCCTACAATGACAACAAGCTCAAAGCTCAGTCCGATGATGCTGTGACACACCACCCCAGACCATGACGGACCCTCCACCTCCAAACTGCTCCCGCTCCAGAGTACAGGCCTCGCTGTAACGCTCATTCCTTCGATGATTGTCCCTGGTGAGACAAAACCACGACTCGTCAGTGAAGAGCACTTTTTGACAGTCCAGTCTGGTCCAGTGAAGGTGGGTTTGTGCCCGTAGGCAACATTGTTGCCAGTGATGTCTGGTAAGGTCCTGCCTTACAACAGGACCACAAGCCCTCAGTCCAGCCTCTCTCAGACTATTGTGGACATTCTGAGCACTGATGGAGGGATTGTGTGTTCCTGGTGTAACTCGGGCAGTTGTTGTTGCCATCCTGTACCCGTCCCGCAGATGTACCGATCCGGTGCAGGTGTTGTTCCACGTGGTCTGCCACTGCGAGGACGATCAGCTGTCCTTCCTGTCTCAGGCGTGTCACAGTACGGACATTGCGATTTATTGCCCTGGCCACATCTGCAGTCCTCATGCCTCCATGCAGCATGCCTAAGGCACATTCACTCAGATGAGCAGGACCCTGGGCATCTTTCTTTGGTGTTTTTGGAGTCAGTAGAAAAGTCTCTTTAGTGTTTTATAACTGTGATCTTAATTGTCTACCGCCTGTCAGCTGTTAGTGTCTTAACGACCGTTCCACAGGTGCACGTTCAATCATTGTTTATGGTTCATTGAACAAGCATGGAAAACATTGTTTAAACCCTTATTTGCAAAATTATCTTTAAAATACAGTGTCCTGAAAAAGGGATGTTTGAGCCACTCTCAAGTGCTCACATTTGAAGCGTGGCGCACATGCAAACTATATATTAAATAATATCAAAACACTGTTGTTGAGACACTTAGCGAAGGTTAAATCTTTAATGTGCTAATAACAACTTCTATGCCTTGAGCAGTCCCAAAAACAAGTACAGTCAAAACTGGTCAGATCTATTGGGTATATATTAAGATTCAATGGCGCTGGTTCAGTTTATTTGAAAATGGCGAGATTTATGATGCATCAACATTCAGGTTATTATAATCATTTTTTATAATAATTACACCATTATCCATTGGATTGCATTAAATGCATTATATTATCTCAGTGCTAAACAATTAAAAAAAGCAGGATTTGATTAATAAAATCAAAGTTTTTCAACAGAATACAGAATAATCTGCTTTTGTAAGGCAGAGTAAATTTATTTACGATTGTTTTTAGAAATTCGAGTGTATTTTAATCAAAATATAATCACATCCTCTGCCTTAGAAATTACTTTCCTTTTCTGCTGTAATCTAGGCCACTTGGGCAGGACAAAATAATATAAACCAATAGTAACACATCTTACTTTTCAAGATCCATTCAAATCCCTACAGATTAAACGAAGTCCCGCCCTACATTATTTCCAGTTGAAAATTCAGTTTCACTCTGAAATACTCCACTTTATGAAAGTTAAATGTGTTGTTTGTCTCGTTTCGAGTCTTTAGCAGCTGATCCTACATCTCACCTTTAAACGCAGGGAGTTTCTGGAGTTCCCGATTGTTGCTCAAGCTGAATCTGGACGAGCTCTGTCTCTTGTCTTTTTTAATGGCGGGCTGAGATCCGGACTGTTTCCCCTTCAGCAGCTGCGTGATGGGAGGAACGCTTTTACTGCCCTTCTTATTGGATCCCTGATGGGAAAAGACAGCCGGACACATCAAAGTATGAAAGTCACAACAAGTCTACATTTTTAATACAGGATCATGTTTTTAATCATTGTTTACTCACCCTCAAGCTATTTTAAATGCATGTGCTAACTTCTCTTTTTCATACTACAACAGTTCTGATTGAGTATAATAAAAGTATCATCAACTGTAGCGCCTGCAGCCCTGGTGTGCATCACTTGGGTAAGGACCTGCGAGTCAACCTGTGCGAGACCACCAAGTAAGGACGCCGGCAAGGCGCAAGCCACTATGCTAAGTAAATGGTCTGCACTTATATAGCGCTTTTCTTTAACCTTAGAGGTTACCAAAGCGCTTTACACTGTGTCCCAATCACCCATTCACACACCAATTACAGTGGAGCTGCCATGCAAGGCTAGCCTGCCATTGGGAGCAACTTGGGGTTCAGTGTCTTGCCCAAGGACACTTCGGCATGTGGAGTCTTGTGGGCCGGAAATCGAACCGTCAACTCTGTGATTAGCAGGTGATCAGCTCTACCAACTGAGCCACAGTACTTTAATGTTGTTTCATGACTATGCACTCCAGAACACCAAAGGTCACTTAGCACTGCCTCTCCACAGCCCCTCTCCATCTCTGTTGGACTCTGGAACTGCCAGTCAGCTGTCAACAAAGCTGACTTCATTTCCGGCTTTTGCCAGTCAGTCAAAACTCGATGTTTTGTCTCTGACTGAGACCTGGATCTGCAGAAACAACTACTTCAACTCTCTCTAGTGACTTCACTTTCACCCACACCCCTCGTCTAGCTGGGTGGGGTAGGGGAACTTATTTGCTCATTTCCAACACATGGAATTTCACTCTGCTCTCATCTATCTGCAATAAGACAACGTTTGAATATCATGCCACTAATCCTGCAAAAATTCCCTTTTTGGTCATCTATCGTCCCCCAGGTCAACTAGGCAACTTTACTGAAGAGCTAGATGTATTGTTGTCCTCATTCCCTGAGGATGGCACTACGCTGGCGGTCCTTGGGGACTTTAACATCCACCTGGACAAAACTCAAGCAGCTAACTTGCTAGCTCTTCTGAACTCCTTTAACCTTACAAGATTGGACACCATGCAACTTGTGATGGTGGTGTAGTGGTCTAAACCACATAACTGGTAAACTGGTAATCAGAAGGTCGCTGATTCAATCCTCACAGCCACCACCATTGTGTCCTTGAGCAAGGCACTTAACTCCAGGTTGCTCTGCGGGGATTGTCCCTGTAATAAGGGCTCTGTAAGCCACTTTGGATAAAAGCGTCTGCCAAATGCATAAATGTAAATGTAACTCACAGAGCTGGGAAACAGCTAGATCTCATCCTTACACGTAATTGTATGACCACTAATTCCCTTGATACATATCTCTGACCATTTCTTGATCCAGTTTTCTCTCACTCTCCTTTCTTCCATATTCTCCGCATCCCTTCCTGCGCCTAACCATTTATCTTCACTTGATTTAAATGAAGTTACAAATGCTCTTTGCTCAACATTAACTTGTCTTAATAGTGTTTGCCCTCTTACCTCCAAGCCAGCACATGCCACACTCTCCAGCCCCTGGCTGTCGGAGACACTTCGTGAACACCGCACCGAGCTGAGGGCTGTGGAGAGAAAGTGGCACAAGTCAAAACACCCTACGGACTTGTGCAAGTATCAATCGCTTTACTCCAATTTTTCCGCCAGGTCTCCAAAGTGCCTACCACCTGTCCACTTGACCCTATCCCCTCTCATCTTATACAAGCTGCCTCTCCATCAATCTTCCGCACACTCACACATATTATCAACACATCTCTCACAACAGAAAACTTTCCCAATACATTAAAGCAGGCTCGAGTAACCCCACTGCTCAAAAAACAACACATAACCTGACAGTAGTCAACAACTACAGACCAGACCTTATTATTTCGACACAGTGAATAATAAGATTCTCCTTTTCCATCCTCTCTGTCCTGGGCATTACAGGAACTATGCTTGGATGGATTGAATCATACCTCATTGGCAGGCCTTTCAAGGTCTCCTGGAGAGCAGAGGTGTCCAAGTCACACCAGCTGACCACTGGTGTTCCTCAAGGATCAGTGTTTAGACCCCTCTTATTCTCGATATACACAACATCACTCGGAACGATTATTAAGGCACATGGCTTTTCCTACCACTGCTACGCAGATGACAGGCAGCTCTACCTGTCGTTCCAGCCTGACGACCCTACGGTCTCAGCTCATATCTCTGCCCGTCTCTCTGACATTTTGGCCTTAATGAAGAAATGCCACCTTCAGCTCAACCTTGCCAAGACAGAACTCCTCGTGATCCCAGCCAACCCATCTGTTGATCACAAGCTCACTATTCATCTTGGTTCAACTTCACTAACACCAACCAGAACAGCTCGGAACCTGGGAGTGGTGGTAGATGACCAGCTTAATTTTAAATGCCCACATCTCATTAACTGCCCGGTCTTGCAGATTCACACTCTACAACATCAGGAAAATCAGACCATTCCTGTCTGAATATGCTGCACAGCTCCTGGTCCAAGCTCTTGTCATTTCTAGACTGGACTACTCCAATGCTCTGTTGGCTGGCCTTTCAGCTAACACAATTATCCCAATGCAGATGGTCCAGAATACAGCAGAGTGTCTGGTCTTCAATCAGCCAAAAAGGGCTCATGTCATCCCACTCTTGATTTCACTCCACTGGCTACCTGTAGCTGCCCGCATCAAATTTAAGGCTTTGACTCTGACCTTCAGGACAGCCAATGGAACCGCACCACTCACTTCTTCAGGTCAATGCTCTAACTTGCTCTCTGTGATCTACGAACGAGCGGCACCAGGTAGCCCCATCCCAAAGTCTATTTCACAATCTTTTACTTTCTCTGTTCCACTGTGGTGGAATGAGCTTCCAACCTTCACACAATTTGCTGATACCATCTCAACATTTAAGAACCAGCTGAAAACACATTTTTTCCACGAGCCCGTAACAAATACCCACTAATTGCACTTACAATTGAACTTAACATACTGTACACAAAAATAAAAATACTTATGTCTCTTTCTTCTGCACTAGCACCTTTAGTACTCCAGCCATCTTGAGAGCTTGGCAGCTCAACACTGTAGATGTTGTTGAACTTTGTATGACAAATTGCTTGCTATTATCCTCATTTGTAAGTCTTTTGGATAAAAGTGTCTGCTAAATGACTAAGTGTAAATGTAATCATAAATGTAGTACATACAAGACTGATTTTAAGTGAATAACAACTTAAATTTAGACCAGTTTGTCAAAAAAAGTTATCGTATCATTTCCAAAAAGTCAGAATATAGCACAAAAGCCTCATGGATTACTTTTAGGATAATTTGTATGGTATTTTGACAGATTAACTAATGGTATATATCGGTTTTACCGATTAATCGGTACTTCTCTGCCGATAGTTACAGATAGTTGTTTTTTGATTCCTTATCGATAAATATTATCTGGTGATATACATTGTAGCAAAATCCTGAGTTCCATGGAATGAGGAATTTTCAACACAGGAAAGTCTCTTTTATTCACTCTGCGACTTGAGACGGTGAGAGGTGGTCTCCGCAAGCGACCGGGGTGAAACGATAGGTGATTTTTAAGTTCACCTCTGGACTGAGTTCTTCCCTCTCCAGAACCACCGTCTCTCTCCATAGTTTTAGGAGTTTGAGGTGCTGAATCTGATATGCTCCACCTCTATCCATATGCTTAATCTCAAAGGGCCCTTGCCACTTGGCGAGTAATTTAGATCTCGATGTGGGAAGTAATACAAGGACTTTATCTCCCAGTGTAAAGTCCCCTAGCCGAGTACCTCTATTATACAGCTGGCTTTGACGTGCTTGAGGTTGGAGCAGATTCTCCTGTGTTAACTGCCCCAATGTGTGGAGTTCTCCTCTAAGGTCAAGAACATATAACTTTTTGCTGTTTGAAGGTCCCTCCTCCCAATTTTCCCATAGGACATCGAGCACGCCGCATGGTCGACGCCCGTACAATAACTCAACTTGGGAGAACCACGTGGTGGCTTGAGGGACCTCTCCTACTGCAAATAATAGGGGCTCGAGCCACTTGTCCCAATTTCGAGCATCTTCATGCACAAATTTATGAATCCTATTCTTTAGTGTCTGATTAAATAGTTCGACCAAGCCATCCGTTTGAGGGAGGTATCCCGCTGGTCCCAATCGATTAAATCCCCTATAATTTGTACAGTTTGCATAGTGTACATGACCTAAACGTCATGCCCTTATCAATGAGGATTTCTTTCAGAATCCACACTTGGGACATTATTTTGAAGAGTGCCACCACAACACTAAGTGCTGAGATCTTGTGCTGAGGCGCTGCTTCCGGGTATCGCATTGCATAGTCCACCGGGAACTAACACAAAGCGATGCTCGTGTGCCATCCGCGCTAATGCCTTAGACGAGGTCCATACCAATTCTTTCAAAAGGGATCTCAATCAACGGAAGGGGCTGCAATGGCACTCTTGGGGGTGGCTGGCGGATTCACCAGCTGACATTAACGGCAAGCCGCATTGGGATGTATCTTCCTTTGTCTGAGCATCCAGCATCACTCGATACAGCCGATCTTTAATACTTGAAAAATACGGATATTCGAGTGCAACATCTGGCCAGAGGCATTGACCATCAATCACGAGTGCAACATCGAGTGCAACATCTGGCCAGAGGCATTGACCATCAAGGCGTGCCTAAGGGTCTCCTCTTGCATCCGCTCCAGAGGAAAACCCCAGCAGGGAATCCTCTAAGGGCCAGGGAAGCTGATACTTCCCCCTCCCTTACGTCTTACTGACATGGAGCTGACGTGGAGCTGACGTAGATGGCCCTGGCTCCGCCTTCCTAGCTAGCGAGTCACACACCACACACCATTGCACTTTATTGCAGGACCACTCCGGATGGATGAGACGAGGAATATCCGCCACCTCAATTCAATGTTTTTGCCTCTGAAATTTAATAGAAGTACTAAAGGGTATTTGTGAATGTCCCTATGCACACACCTCACCTTCACCCTACGTGGTGTACCCAAAGAGGGACAGAGAGAGAAAAGGCTTGGCCATCTCCCAGATATGCCATCAAGTGGTCCTCAGCCAGCCGGGCGGTGGCAATGGACCCACTCTGTGTTTTATTTTGGCAGCCGGTCAATTAACTGTTGCAGTACCACCAAGTTGACAATCCCCCCATCGTTATGGCCCTCTGCTAGCAACCACCTCTGGCAGGCATCCCGGAACTGCTGGGCGAAGGCAAATGAGCAGGCGAATTCTCAAATTTCCCAACACAACAGTGGCCCGCTCGTACCACTCCACAAACACTTCGGGGTCATTCCGGGGGCCCATCTTGGCCAGGGTGATCTGAGGTGGGGGTCCCGCAGCCAGTGTCATTGCTGGAGTACCCCCCTGCGGCAGTAAGCTCTAGAACGCCCACCAGTCCTCTGCCTGGGCTTGCACGAGTGCTTCGAATCGTTGCTCCTGTTCGATATGAAGCTCCAGGAGGGCCTGGTATTATGTCTGGTGGATGCCAGCAAGTGTCAAGATAATGTCAACCAGCGGCGAGGACTCCATGATGGCTCCCTCACTCCTGGGTTTCATCACCAGGGAATGAGGAAGCATGAGACGCAGATTCCAACACAGTCTCTTTTATTCAGTGCACACACGTTCACTTCAATGTGCAACGGTACAGCTCACATTCAAAACAACTCAAGGTTTTTTAATATAAATAACAACAACGGCAGCTCGGCCACGCCCCTGCCTCCACATATATATATATATATATATATATATATATATATATATATATATATATATATATATATATATACTGTATATATATATATAATATATATATATATATATATATAAACAAAACTCTTTATCTGCTTAATATATAGGCTATTAAAACCATCATTTGGTAAATACTATTTCGTGCATAACAGAATCAAGTCCCTAGTGTATTTCGGGCTTGTCTATAGTTAAAAGTCCCGTATTATGCACCAAATCGTAACCAAATTGGGATTGAGTTTGGGATTATACGAAATTGGACTCTTGTAGCCTCAATGTCTGTGCCATTCAAAGTAAGGAAAGACTAAGAAATGTTTTAATCTACAAATCGCTTTATAAAAATAGCTAAATTACCGGTTATCGGCCTTTACCGCCACCTTGATTATCGGTATCTGCAAAATCCACAATTGGTTCAACCACTGTGAACTGTCATTATTTGGAAAAGAGCAGCGTGAAGAGTCTTCCAAAATTCTCCTTTTGCATTCCTCATAAAAAAGAAAATCATACATCACGAAGTTGAGTAAATAAGAAGAGAATTATAATTTTTGGGTGAACTGTGCCTTTAAGTGATCAATCATGGAGTCCTAATGATTAGTCCGGCTCTAAAGAGATTGACCAAATTAAGACCTTTAAACTTGTTATTTGCTGATTTGCCCCTATTGAGGATAAAACCTGTAACCTCTGTGGAAGCAGCTATGATCATTAATCTACTATTATCACTATAGTGACGGTGAGATGTGTGTGTGTGTTTATATGAAATCACAGCTGTGTCGCAGGCAAATTGAAGGAGTCCATGACAGTATATTTCTTAAATCCACTTCAAAGCATTCATGCATAATCAGCAATGTATTATTTATGCATGCAGGATGACACATTTCTCCCTGTAACCTTTCATCCATGACCAAATTTAAACCAAATGTATTTAAAGAGACAAACCAAGTAGCCAATCTCAAGGAAAATATCCCAGTTCAGTTCAAATAAAAACACAGAAACCTGCTGGTAATGTTGCACTTAACTATCTCAACACAATAATGAAGCATAAAGAAGTAAACATGATAATAAAATAAAAAAAAATAAAAAAAACATACATTTAGAATTTTATATTATTTTTTTCAATAGAAGTATTACATAATTGCAACATTATTACGGACAGGGCGGGAATAGTTTTTTTCTGAATTAGTTTTGCGTGTCCTCGCAATACGTTTTCCATTCCCATTTTAACCATTAAATTCATAGTGATACAAAAAACTATGCTAATAAAAATAATAATTTTGTGATTTTACTAAAGTAATATTGTAGTAACCATGACTGTTGTAGGCTAACCATGGTTTAAATCAACTCTACTGTATCCATATAGTCACTACGGTTAAGCTTATGGTTACTATGGTTTTACTATAATTACAATGGTGTTTTTGTAGTAAAATCATAACAACCACAAAATTATGATTTTAATTGACAAAGTTTTCATTTCCCTGTATTATTACTTTGGTTTCTATGGTTTTACATTCTTCGCAATGTTTTATGTTGCCTCATAATAAGTTGTACATAATACGTTTTTCTAAGTTTGCAATCCCTCGCAAAAAGGTTTACGTTCCCGCGCGATACGTTTTACGTTCCCGCGCAATAAGTTTTACGTTCCCTCGTGATAAGTTTTGCATTCCCTTGCAAAAAGTTTTACATTTCCTCACAGTAAGTTTTACGTAATATGTTTTTCTAAGTTTTGCAATCCCTCGCAAAAAGGTTTACGTTCCCGCACAATTAGTTTTATGTTCCCGCACAATTCAAAGTATTATTACTTTGGTTTCTATGGTTTTATGTTCCCTAGCGATGTTTTACGTTGCCTCACAATAAGTTGTACATCATAAGTTTTTCTAAGTTTGCAATCCCTTGCAAAAGTTTTATGTTCCCTCGCAAAAAGTTTTACGTTCCCTCGCAATAAGTTTTACGTGCCCTCGCAATAAGTTTTCATGTTCCCTTACCATGGTTATACCATATTTTAGTAACCATATTTTAAACATGACATTTGTAGAGAAACAATAGTTTTCATAAAGTTAGAAAACTAGTTTAACTATGATTTTACTATAGTAATATTGTGGTGACACTTTTAAAAAAGGTTACATTTGTTCCCATTAGTTAACATGAACTAACAATGAATAGGCTACTACTTTTGCAGCATTTATTAATCTTGGTTAATGTTCATTTCTATATGATTTTTAAAATCAAAAGTTGTATGTTATCACAAGTTAATGCACTATGAACTAGCATTTACTAACAATTTATTTTTATTAACCAACATTAACAAAAATTAATAAATACTTAAAAAAATTGTTTGTTCGTTTTTAGTTAATGATACCTAATGCATTTGCTAATGCTAACAAATGTAACCTAATTTTGTAGGCTATAGTATTTGAGGTTTTACTATAGATTAATCATGGTTAATCTTGTGTTTACTATGGTTTTACTACAAATACCATGGTTTTAATTTCAAAAGTTTTCGTTTCCCTGTATTATTACTATGTTTCGCTACATTTAAAATATGGTTAATATAGAAAAACCGTAAAAAAATAAATAAAAATATTGCAAAATTATTTCAGAGGAAAAAATTCCCGCCCAGTCCTCTGAGGGGCTCCGTATGATAACAATAATTTGCACTGCATAGCAACTAGTTTGGTAAATAATAAGAGCAAATTATAAATATATAACATCATTAATACAAAAAAAATCTAAAATAAAAGTGTTTTAAAATTACCTCATGTTCTGAGTTCTCCTGTCCTCCGGTTTTACACACTTTTGCGGATTTTGGAGGATCCTTTAAAGAACAAAGATTTTAAAACAGTTTGCTCTTATATTTCTGATGTATATAAAGAAAAATGTTTATAAAGAAAAAGTATATTTGTATTATTATAATCATGAATTGATTAAAAGAGAGCACCTCACTGGCCAGCTAATGTTAGCAATGCTAAATGTTCAAACCTAAACTACAACAACAAACATTTTAAAATACATGAGCTTATTTATTTGTATGAAGTATCTTTAGACATATAAATATTAATTTACAGTTAAATATATTATATAAACGAGAAACTATCACTATTAAGCATTTAGCTGGCTAAACTTAGCTTCGCTAACCTGCAGATTTCCCATGCAAACTGTGTAAAATGACACACACTGCCCATTAAAGTTATATTTAAGTGCTCTTTTTATTGTCTAGGGGTGTATATCTTTAAACCTTTACAGCACAGTGTATAACCAACAGTAAAATCTATTTATGATGTGTAAAACTGCAGTTAGCATGCAGGCTAATGTCTGGAGCTGAGAGATTTTATTCAAATATAAGTACACATGATTTCACACTTGATCTGATTTTCTCTCAACAAAAACCGCCAGAAACTGTCACTCACCTTGTCTTTCTTCGTTTTATTCGGCATGGCAATCATATACATGTGTGTTTACAGCTTTCAGCCAGCTGTCAGTGTGTGTGTGTGTGTGTGTGTGTGTGTGTAGAGAGAGAAAGTGTGTGTGTTGTGTGTGTGAGAGAGAGTGTGTCAGAATGTGTGTGTCAGTATGTGCGTGAGTGTGTGTCAGTATGTGTTTGTGCTTGTGTGTGTGAGAGAGTGTGTGTGTCAGAATGTGTGTGTGTGTGTCAGAATGTGTGTGTGTGAGAGAGAGTGTGTGTGTCAGTATGAGTGTTTGGGTGTATGTGTATGCGTCAGTATGTGTGTTGTGTGTGTGTATGTGTGTGTGTGCCAGTATGTGTGTGTGTATGTCATTATGAGTGTTTGGGTGTGTATGTGTGTGAGAGTGTGTATGTCAGTATGAGTGTCAGTGTGTGTGAGTAAACTCTCCTCATCATTACTGTAATGTGCAAAGGATGAAATATTGTTTGTTTCACCAGTTGTCTTTGAACATTTCAGTAAATGTTACCAGCTATTAATCTCGTTATTTAGGTTTGCCGATGTAACTTATAGCCTTATATATGTGTACATTGATATATAAAGCACCAAGATGACACGGTTATGAAATAACCTGATATGCTAAGCTTTATTTCAGTCCCACCATGCCGAAGATACAGTGTCATGTGCTTCACAACTCACTTAACATTCAAACAAAACAAAAAAAAAACAACAAATTAAAATCATAATAAATACAAAAGTGCGTACACAATTCAGAATAATACAAAAAAATGGGTTGAGATGGGAAGTGGCTCTCTGAAAGCCTTTAAACTGCATTGTGGTCAATCAAGAACAACAGGAACATTCCGGAATAATCATCATTTTGAACTTTTTACATGAACTAGCAAACGGTAACGCTGCTTTCTTAGTCGACTTCCTCCATGCGAGACGTGTCGTCGTCGCCTTCCAACGGTGGCATGTCCTCAACGGGGGCGGGGCTTGGCTCTTCGGTCGACAGGTCATCCTCGTCGATGCCTGGAATGATTATAAATATTAGATATGTGTGTAATATAATTGTATAATAGAATGTCTAAGTAAATGTTTACCTACCTAAGCCGAGTTTGATCATCCTGTAGATGCGGTTGGAGTGCGTCTGCGGGTCGTCCAGTGTGAAGCCAGAGGACAGCAGTGCGGTTTCGAATAGAAGGATCACCAGATCCTTCACGGATTTGTCGTTCTTGTCGGCTTCGGCTTTCTGTCTGAGGGTGTCTACGATGGAATGGTCTGGATTGATCTCAAGTTGCTTCTTGGCGGCCATGTAGCCCATGGTGGAGTTGTCCCTCAGCGCCTGGGCCTTCATGATCCTCTCCATATTGGCCGTCCAGCCGTACGTGCTAGTGACGATGCAGCACGGGGAAGACACCAGACGATTGGAGACGGTGACCTGTGGCAAGAGTAAACCAATCGGTTAGCGATCACACCCAACAACTGGAAGTGTCAAAGCAATGTAAGACTGCTTTTTACCTTCTCGACTTTCTTCTCCAGGATGTCTTTCATGATCTTGCACAGGTTTTCAAACTTGGCCTTCTTCTCTTCCTGCTGCTTCTTCTCGTCCTCATCCTCGGGCAGCTCCAGACCCTCTTTGGTCACCGACACCAGATTTTTCCCCTCAAACTCCTTCAGCTGCTGAACGCAGTACTCGTCGATGGGCTCGATCATGTAGATCACCTCCAGACCAGCTTTGCGCAGACGCTCCACAAAGGCAGAATTGGCCACCTGATCTTTGGTCTCACCTAGAGAAGATCCGTATATACCAACGTTAGTTGAGAGAAAATTATTTTGTAGAGAGAAAAAAAATTTTGAAGAGAGAAAAAATTAATTTGAAGAGAGAAAAAATTATTTTGAAGAGAGAAAAAACAAATTTAAGACAGACTCAGGAAGGAACTCTTGCAGATCAGGGCATCCGTAATAAAGCACCATAAAGACACAGGCATCGAATAACCTGATATGCTAAGCTTTATAGCATACTAGCAACATTTCTAAGAGGCGCTTTCAAGCTTTTACGAGTGAAACTTCTGACCTGTGATGTAGTAGATGTGCTTCTGGGTGTCCTTCATGCGAGTAACGTAATCTTTGAGAGACACCATCTCGTCTCCGGAGGCAGATGTGTAGTAACGCAGCAATTCTGACAATTTCTTTCTGTTCTGTGAGTCTTCATGGATTCCAAGCTATATAGAGAGGGATCAATTGTGACAGAAGCGTAAACAAGCCTGGAATGTCGGTTTCCAGCTTACAGAATTGCTGCCGAGCAAGTTGACGATTTGAACCCACCTTGATGTTCTTGGAGAACTGCTCGTAGAACTTCTTGTAGTTGTCTTTGTCCTCGGCGAGCTCCGTGAAGAGCTCAAGGCACTTCTTGACCAGGTTCTTGCGGATCACTTTAAGGATCTTGCTCTGTTGTAGCATCTCTCTGGAGATGTTCAGGGGCAAGTCCTCAGAGTCCACAACACCCTTAATGAAGTCTGCCAGAACAAATATGAAACTTAAGATATTATGGACATTTTTTTGGATTGATTACTTATAAAACTAGGAATGCACTGATGGATATTTATCGGCCAATTAAAACCATCGGCATTTCAGCAATAAGCATGAAAATACTTTTATATATATATATATATATATATAAAAAAAAAAAAAATTACAAAAAAAAGAAAAAAAAAAAAAAAAAAAAAAAATCGATGGTTGATTCATAATTAATTAGCAACACACTTTGTAAAAACTCTGTGAATTCAAATAAACAATCCAGAAATAATAATAGCCACAATTTGTAAAAGAACGTTTAATATTTTAATTTTTATATATCTTGTATTTGTCTAAATATCTCTTATTAATGCAGAAAAACAAACACACACACTCACTCGCACTCGCTCGCTCACACACACACACACACACACACACACACACACGCTCACGCTCTCACACACACACACACTCGCACTCGCTCGCTCACACACACACTTGCTCGCTCGCACACACACACGCGTGTATGAAATAATTTAATGCTGCATGATAGATTGAATTAAGACTGAAATTGCAATATGGTCTTTTTAACTGCAAAAGCATTTTTTTCATATCAATCATCGTGTCATCATATTAAGTCAATTTTTGTAACTTTAAAAAAATATATATATTTATCTTCTATTTATCTGTGATTGGGGTCTATTTAAAATGTTGTCCTTTTATGTGTTCAACAGATCCGAATTTCAATGGAAATCATTTATGGTTAGAACAGTGAAAAAGCTTTTGTCCCTCTTTGTACATTTTTTTAAGCATTCCTAATTAAAAGAGCGATCTGATGACAAAATATCAGCACCGTTTTCAGCCAACAGCTATTTGTTCAAATCAGGATCGGGTCAAAAAAAATGTATGTCCATGCATCCCCAAACAGAACTATGAAATTCAGTCTCCAAAGGCATTTAAAACTATCTACATTTGCCTTCTCACTCAATTATTTATGTTGAATCCTCAGTGCTGATGTACTTACTAAGGTACTCTGGGATGAGCTCGTCGCAGTTGTCCATGATAAAGACTCTGCGCACGTACAGTTTGATGTTATTCTTCTTTTTCTTGTTCTCAAACATGTCAAATGGAGCTCTACGAGCCACAAAGAGTAGAGCGCGGAATTCCAGCTGACCTTCCACGGAAAAGTGCTACAAGGAAGAATAGAAACATGACAGTTAATCAAATGCTCATTGAAATTCAGTACAGAAGTACGCAGCTCTGACGCTCACTTTGACAGCGAGATGATCCTCCCAGTCGTTGGTGAGGCTCTTGTAGAACTCGCCGTACTCCTCGTTGGTGATGTCATCGGGGTTGCGTGTCCACAGAGGTTTGGTCTTGTTCAGCTCCTCCTGGTCGATGTACTTCTCCTTGATCTTCTTCTTTTTCTTCTTCTTGTCGGAGCTTTTGTCATCGTGGTCTTCATCGTCTGAGCCCACATCTTCGATCTCAGGCTTATCCTCGTCTTTCTCTCCCTCCTCTTCATCTTTCTCCTTTTCCTTTTCCTTTTCCTCTTCTGCCTCATCGTCACTCACCTCCTTGTCACGCTCCTTCTCCACCTGAACCACAAAGATGATTTGTTCAGAGTTAAGTCTGTTAAACCACAACAATAATAGTCTCTAAATGAGAATGACATTTCAATAATCAATTGTTTACGATGCAAAATCATGGTCACAGGGTTGACAATACAAGTATGATGTCACCTTTTACAGTTTATGGAGTTGTGCACAATGTTAATATGGGAAAGTAATAATGTTATAATGTATAACCGGAGGACACAACTTCAAGTCTTTTAAAAGAGAGAATGCAAATAAAATACTAGCTTTGATGTCCACATTCTTCCAATAGAAATCAACCGATATATCCATTTTACCGATTATTCGGTACCGATATTTGATTTTTGGAACTCTGTTCTCTGCAAAAATCAACGACGATTGTTGCCGATAGTATTTTTCTCTATTCCAGTGTGTTCCTCTAAATATATATAAACATACAAAACCCTTCATCCACATTCTTTCCAGCGAAAATTAGAGGTCAACTGATATATCAGTTTTACCGATTAATCGGTGCCGATAGTTGATTTTTGGAACTATCGGTTCTTGGCTAAAACTGACGCCGATTGTTGCAGACAGTATTTTTCTCTATTCCAGTGTGTTCCTCTAAATATATATAAACATACAAAACCCTTCATCCACATTTTTTCCAATAGAAATTAGAGGTCAACTGATATATAAATTATAATGATTAATCGGTGCCGATAGTTGATTTTTGGAACTATCGGTTCTCTGCAAAAATCGATGGCAATTGTTGCCGATAGTATTTTTCTCTATTCCTCTGCCTTCCTCTAAATATATAAACATACAAAAAAAAATGTTTTATTATTTTTTTGGGGTATTTGGTATTGCATAACTCCTGACACAAATTAAGACAAATACTGAAACTTGAGTCAAATCTTTTTAATGATGTATTAGTTTGTCAAGGTTATAACATTACATCTAATAGTCCGTCAAAATGTGCAAAGCTTATTACAATCACTGCTTATGGCGGAGCTGACACCTAGCATCGCTACAGGCTATCCTCCTTGGTTTAGAAAAAAACAATTCAACGGCCCTTCGGTAATTGCACTCTTTTACGAGTGGACCTTTTATGCATATTTTCATGCAGGCTGTCAGACTGTACCCCTGCAGTCTGTTGCGCAAGTCTGTCTTGATCTATACATGGAAAGTGAATGAAGTTTAGATTAGCGTCGAGTCGCTCATTTACTGTCGAGTCGCTCTGCTAAAATTCGCGCTGTGAACATAAAGCCCGCCTACTTTGATTTGATTGGTCATCTCAAATATTCTGACATTGACGAGCAGTGACAGACCAATGAGGCTCAGATGAACACACACACACGCACACGCTCGGCGCCGCTGCGGAAGAACGCGCTGATAACAAGACCGAAGCGAACACGAAGGCTTATCACATATTTAAAGATGGAAAGGGAGAAAACAGGACAGAGTAACACGGTGCATATCGCTCATATATACTTTTTTGACGACGTAGTTAAGGCGGCAGGCGTGTGTTGCTTAGGCGGCCGCCTTAGTTTCAAAGTGCTGCAGGAAACCCTGTATATATATATTTTTTATAGTGTTTATATTGTAATACATTGTAGATGATAATAAGAGTGCATGTTTTGTTTCCCTTATGTGTTTGTGTGCGCTGGAAGAACAGACATTACAAAATAAGAGTCCCCTGTGTATTACAGGCTGTTTAATAATTAAGAATCCCACATTGTGCTCCAAATCTTGGTTTTCAGGTAATTATTGGTATTATGGTTACACAAACATCTGTACTTGGAATTTTACTAGTTTTCGACTTTTACCTTCTATATCTGTGGCCATCACAGTAAGGAAAGACTAAGAACGTTTATCATTCACTAAATACATTTTAAAAATGATCGGCAGATTATTGGATTATCTAATAATAATAATAATCTAAAGTTATATGGGTTTTGATGATTTCTTTAGAAAAACACCTCTAATCTTTAACTCATTATTTACAAATTTTAAAGAGGGACATTTTTATGGCACTGCTTACAAAGAGTGTGATGGGGTAGCCAATGAACTGAGAGTGTTTCTTCACGATTTCCTTGATTCGGCGCTCTTCAATGTACTCTAACTGGTCCTCCTTAAAATGCAGGATCACTTTTGTGCCACGGCCAATTGGCTCGGCTGCAGAGAATAAAAACAATTGCATTATTTCAAGGATTGCGTGAATATGATCTGTGTTTCACGAAAAGCTAATGTTTGTTTGTCACTTACAGTTGTCCACTTTAACTGTAAAGGATCCGCCTGCAGATGACTCCCAAGCATACTGCTCATCATCGTTGTGTTTGGTGATGACTGTGACTTTTTCGGCCACCAGGTAGGCAGAATAGAAACCCACTCCAAACTGACCAATCATGGAAATGTCCGCTCCAGCCTGCAGGGCCTCCATGAAGGCCTTTGTGCCGGATTTGGCAATGGTTCCCAGGTTATTGATGAGGTCAGCCTTGGTCATACCAATGCCGGTATCGATCAAAGTCAGTGTGCGATCTTGCTTGTTGGGAATGATTTCAATTTTGAGGTCTTTTCCAGAGTCCAGCTTGCTTGGGTCTGTGAGACTTTCATAGCGGATTTTGTCCAAAGCCTGTTGGAAAACAAAAATGCATTTCTATTACAAGTTGAATGTTTGTATAGCAAGTAAATTACATTTCTAGTGACTCTCCAAAATGAATTACTACTTTCAAATAAATTTAATTAATTATCCGAGAGGGATAAAGGCCGACTGCGGAGGATAGTGCGGGAGAGAGAGATCGTTTACGGACACATCCGTCGTGTGTGTGTGTTTGTGTTTGTTTCAGGTTATAATTAAAATATAATTTATATTGTCAAGCCAGTTCTCGCCTCCTCCTTTCCATTGAACTACGTTATACTGGTGCCGAAATCCGTGAAGGAGGAGGGATACGCCGTAGTAGAGTTCTCGCCACTACCGTCCACCCCAACGGAGCAGCCGCGGCCATCTTCCGGGGGACGAGGAGCCCAGTCGCCTGGAAGCAGAGGACGTCCGCCGACCGCGAGGGGATAAGGGGCTCCTAACCGACCGTCTGGAGTCGCCATGGGCGGAGGAGAGCCCTGCCATCCCCCAAAAACATGGAGAGGTCGAAGGAAGACCGCCGTCCGCGAGGGGAGGAGGGAAGAGTCTCCCCGACCGCCTGGAGTGGTAGGGCCGCTGCCAGGGGTGGAGGAGTGTCCCCACGAGTCGCCGAGAACGCGGAGGGGCGTTTTGACTGCCGGGGGTCGTGAGTCTGACTCCAGTCCGCCCGGGGAGATGTGGCTGTCGTCCGCCTGAGAGGGTGGAGAAGTGATCGAGGACCATGCGACGGTGCATCGGAGAGATGGGGCTTCGGGAACCAGTGTAATCAGTTCAGTGGAAAGGAGGCGGCGAGAACCGGCTTGACGATATAAATAATAGTTTAATATAAAACTGAAACAAGACACAAACACACATGACGGACATGTCCGTAAACGATCTCTCGCTCCTCGCACTATCCTCCCCAGTTGGCCTGTATTATCTCCTGCCAATATGGTCGAATGGCCTGGCAGCTCCAAAATACATGACA
The DNA here is from genome assembly GCF_025860055.1 of Xyrauchen texanus. Lineage (NCBI taxonomy): Eukaryota > Metazoa > Chordata > Actinopteri > Cypriniformes > Catostomidae > Xyrauchen > Xyrauchen texanus. Next base: position 1,318,338 of record NC_068303.1, read on the forward strand.
ATGATCTACCAGCTGTTCCCCACGTTTCCTCCAACATAACCCCATTCCCACCTTGCCTGTCTGAACAGATTTTAACTTGGGGGTTACAAAGTATCTAATCAAATATATATATTATATATATAATATTACTATATATTTCTGAAGGTTTCTGAAAGCTAATTCTCCCCTTGATGAGATTGAACAAAAGGAGGTGATGCCAATCCTCCACCAATGCTGAAACCTCCCATCAATCTTTGCTTAAAGTCGGGGTCAAAAGCGACCCACCTCAATAGTCTAGTTTGCCTTTCAAGTAATGATGGTTTACACTCCTTAAACCAGATTCTAAGGGAGACTTTATCCATTGATTTAATGATTAGAGTACTGCTCATACAAAAGTTTGCTGCCCAATACTGACTGTAGTGGGATATCTAACAGGGTGACCTCCAAGTCAGTCCACTTTGCTCTATATTCTGGGTTACAGCAGCACCCTAATGGCCTTAGGTGAGCCACATTATAGTAATCAGATAAGCAGTGACCTTCCCCCTCTTCCTTTGGACAGTTGGAGTGTTTTGAATTGGATTCTTGGCCTTCTCCACCCCCCATATGTATCTTGAAATCCACTTATCCCAATCATTAAATCGTTTAAGCGGCACCTCAACTGGTAAGGATTGGAAAAGTGTGTTTATTATTATTAATAATAACATGAGATCTAGTTAAAATACATACATCGCACTCTTAATTTGAATTTTCTCGTTTAACGTAAGTTAAAGTCAATCGACAGCATTTTTGACAATGTTGATTACCACAAATGTGTTTTCCAGTGGGACACTTACAATGGAAGTCAATGGGGCCAATTTTTGGAGGGTTTAAAGTAAAAAATGTGACGCTTATAATTTTATAAAAGCACTTGCATTAATTCTTCAGTATTATTTGAGCTGTAAAGTTGTTTAAATCTGTTTTTAGGGAGACAAAGTTGTAAAATCGGCTATAACTTTACACAGAAAAGATTAGCAAGCGATTTGATCACACTATAGTCATGCTAAAACACATATTGTTTATGTCTTGTGTCAAAACATCTGAAACAGTGAGTATTTTAACATTTACAGATGGAACCCCATTGACTTCCATTGTAACACACATTTTAGCTTTTATTAAAGAAAAGGAGGGATGAGTCGAAATACAATTTTGCGGTAATCAACATTATGCCACACATGTTGTCATCAAACTGAAATGTGGCATAATGTGAAATTTAACATTATGGTAAGGTTGATTTAATCTTATTTTTTTATTTTATTTTTTACTATAATAACTTATAAAAGACTAAGTAGTTTTGATTGATAAATTATTTAATTCACAGGCTGGATTTTCCAAAAACAGGCATTGCATTGTGGTTATTTAATCAATAAAAACATTGTATTTATTTATTTTAAAGACAAAATTAATTACATTGTGATATTGTTATCGTAATATAAAATGACTCATATCAAGATAAGATTTTGCTCATATTGCCAACTCCTAATCTGTATTATTCAGTCTTTCGCTACACCATAACTTACGTCTGAAGAGTTGGAGATGAGCTCTCGGAGGAAGATCTCTTTGTTGGAGTAGAAGGTGTTGATGATCAGAGACATCAGCTGAGCAATCTCAGCCTGGAAGGCAAAAGTCTCGGCCTCCTCCTCCATCACCTGGTCATGTGCCTCGGGCATCTAAACAGAGCCAAAACGAAAGAGAACGAGCTGTGACACCCACCTTACCCTTGTGCGACCTTCTGACATTTGTTCGATCATTAAGGTAATGGCATACATTTAGCCAAAGGTGTGAATTTTTGGGGGAATGTTGATATTTCAACCTCAGTTCCTATAATACATCTATAATACACAAAATAGTTTCACTCAGGACCTTCAGGACAAAAATGTCCCCATTGAAACCCATTAAAATGGCAATATTTGATCCCAGTGCCATTAAAACATACAATCACATTTTACATTTTTATTATGTTCCACCAGATGCCGCCATTTTTCTCATGTTTATCCTGTGAAGCAAATACAAGCTTTTCCCCTATTCTCTGTTTACTGTATTATAGAGACCTGCAGGACAACTGAATACATGGTGCAGATACAAGTGTGTGTGTGTGTATGTGTGTGTGTGGATGTCATAGTGTGTTTTGTATGTGTGTATTGAGAAATGTGTGTGTAAAAAACAACATTGGCATTATGTAAACAAACTGACATTTAAAGGGTTAAAATCCTGAAAATCAATGAGTATTTGGAAGTTATGATCAGGACTGATGTTGGTTAAAAAATTAAGTGAAAGTGGAAAATAATATTAATATATAGTATTATTATGGCAGTTTTTTGACGCGGGCATTTTTGTCCTCAAAGGACCTTTGAGTAACTTTTTAAAATTGACGCATAACTCTTCTTCACACAATTATGTCTTAATGTTAACTGCCAGAAATATACATAAATCCTTGAAATAAAACAATATATATATTTGGCAAGGATCCTAGGATGTGCATTATACCAGATTTGTTCAGATTTACCAGAAGTGCCAAAAGTAAGCCAGTTTTGGCCCACATCTGGGCTGCCACATTCTCTTATGGGATTTGCTGTTGCATTGCATGTCATAGTTGTGTTATGGTGGTCCAGTTTATTCTATCCTGAGTCACTTGAGGGCTCAAACACCTTTAACTCTAGTGCAAAATAATATTGCATTTAAATAATATACCAAATTAACTCTATATAACGAATATTAACGCCCCTGTTGGTGTGAGAAGGTCATCACGAGTTCCAGAACCTACCAAACTCTCCACGTGCAACTAACACTATATTTCTTACCGTATAGATGTTTAATGTGTGTGTGTGTCACACTATAATGCAATTTATATGGGCTTAGGACATTAAAATGACGACTTGTTTCATGCAACTCCACCAAGAATGACAAAAAGCTATTCTGTATTATAATTGCCTGCTGTAATAGAAATATCCTCAGTGTGTATGCATAAAACTGCGATGTTTCAAATTAATTTCCTTGCTTTAATACAGAAACAGAAACCTAGCGATATAAGAATGTTATTCATATTCGTTCTGATACCAGTTAAAAATCGCAACAACTGTCTTATATGATGTTATCAAATTAATTAAACGCAAATAAACGTCGAATAGCCTCACAACACCTGCGTACAAAAACACAACGAATATGAGTGAATTTCTGATTAATATTGTAATATTCTTACCTTGAATGCTTTTGTCAATAGCTTCGTGAGATCCGTATCAAGCGCGTTACGCCAGTGACGCTTATATACGCTCAGCAGAGAGTGTTCGAGAACGCAAACGTCCAGAAGTCTCTCGAATCTTCCCAATGCTTTTCAATAGGAGCAGAGGGAGGGACTTTACTGTCAATCATTCCAACTCTCTCTCACGACCGTTGGGGAGGGCGGGGCTTAGGCTGAGGGAGATGAAAGTTCTAGATTTCTCGGGAAATCAGAAGTTGCAATAAAATGAAATAAAGTCCACAACTTGACTACAGTTGATATTTGCTCAATAAACATTTATTAAAAACCTTCCACTTGGGTTACAAAAAAAAAGATGAACTTAGAAAAGATCAGAAAATTCAATTTTCTGACATACTACACTAAAATGTAATACAAGAAAAACAGGAGATACTGGGTGTAATTTACTGACTAGCAATCAGTTTCGATCTTAAACTACTTCCTTGTGATGTGAAGATGTTTAAAAAACAATAAATACAATTTAATACATTAACAATTAGTGCTATTTACACTCAAACTTTTTAGTCAACTTCCTCCATTCTAGAACTGTCATCATCGCCCTCCAGAACTGGCATTTCTTCGTCTGAGGGTTGAACAATGTCCTCAACAGTAGAGTCATCATCATCAATTCCTGTGAAAAGAACAAAGCAAATATAATAATGTCATTTTTTCTATGGAATTTCATTTTTGACTGGAGGTTGACTAATATGGTTTTTCAATTGGGCCAATGGCAATACCAATAAATAGAGAGTGTGGCAGTTGATAAAATGGTGATATATAAGTGAGATAAACCAATGAAAATTAAATGCTAATGTCGATTATCTCAAACTGGCCAAATGTCAGCTGATGTAACTGCCTAGTCCGCATTATTTTTATGAAAGTTCTACATTTGGTTCTCCATTTTGGTCTTCAGTGTGTTTTAACATCTACCATGAGTTTTAATTGTGATTTTCTTTTGATAATTTGAGCCTTTTAACTTACCGAGACCAAGTTTGATCATCCTGTATATGCGGTTAGCATGTGTTTGTGGGTCTTCCAGGGTGAATCCAGAGGAAAGTAGAGCAGTTTCAAAGAGCAGTATCACCAAGTCCTTCACGGCTTTGTCGTTCTTGTCGACCTCGGCCTTGTCTCTGAGCGTCTCAACGATTGGATGGAGGGGGTTGATCTCGAGGTGTTTCTTAGCGGTCATGTAGCCCATGGTGGAGTTGTCCCTCAGGGCCTGAGACTTCATGATCCTCTCCATGTTGGCCGTCCAGCCGTATGTGCTTGTAACGATACAGCAAGGTGAGGAGACCAGACGGTTTGAGACGGTGACCTGTTTGGATACAAATATTAATATTTAACAACATATTCATTATCATTTTATAGTTCTGAGAAGCCTATATATACTTCTAAACACTAGTCTAGCTAATGCTAACAGCTTATACCTTCTCAATCTTTTTGTCGAGAATGTCTTTCATGATCTTGCACAAGTTGTCATATTTGGTCTTTAGCTCCTCTTGCTTCTTCATCTCCTCCTCATCCTCGGGCAGCTCCAGACCCTCTTTGGTCACCGATACCAGGTTTTTACCATCATATTCTTTCAGCTGCTGAACGCAGTACTCGTCAATGGGTTCAATCATGTAGATCACCTCCAGACCAGCTTTGCGCAAACGCTCCACAAAGGCAGAATTGGCCACCTGATCTTTGGTCTCACCTTTAGAGAGGAAGATTATTTTGCAAGATGATGACTTCTTTTACTCTGTTAAGACTTATAATCTATGGGTTATCATAATGAAAATAATGTTCAAGTTAATTTAAAAACTACTAACCAGTGATATAGTAGATATGCTTCTGGTTTTCCTTCATGCGGGACACATAATCCTTGAGAGACAACATCTCATCTCCAGAAGCAGATGTGTAGTAGCGAAGCAGCTCAGAGAGCCTTTTGCGGTTCTGAGAGTCCTCATGGATACCCAGCTAGAATAGGAAAATATATTTAAGCTTGTATAGATTCAGAACAATATCTCTATGATCTCATGTAGTACTAGCAAAGCAAACTTACCTTGATGTTCTTGGAGAACTGCTCGTACAACTTCTTGTAGTTTTCCTTATCCTCTGAGAGTTCAGAGAAGAGCTCAAGGCACTTCTTGACCAGGTTCTTGCGGATCACTTTAAGGATCTTGCTTTGTTGTAGCATCTCTCTGGAGATGTTCAGGGGCAAGTCCTCAGAGTCCACAACACCCTTAATGAAGTCTGCAAGAACATTAGTCATCAACTTTTATACCTATTAGTGATATTCATTCTTTATTCTTTTTTTTATCCCCTTTTTCTCCCCAATTTGGAATGCCCAATTCCCACTACTTAGCTGGACGGGGGACAAGTCTCAGTTGCCTACGCTTCTGAGACAGTCAATCCGCACATCTTATCACGTGGCTCGCTGTACATGCCATTGAGAGTGAGAACCACTAATCATGACCATGAGGGGGTTACCCCATGTGACCCTGCCCTCCCTTGCAACTGGGCCAATTAGGTTGCTTGGAGTCTGGAGTCATTCAGCATGCCCTGAATTCGAACTCGCAAATCCAGGGGTGGTAGTCAGCATCAATACTCGCTGAGATACCCAGGCTCCCAGAGAGATTCATTCTTATAGATCATGGGTCATATCAATGTCTTATTTATAACTTCTACATATACATATTTGAACTACTGAGACACTTACTGAGATATTCTGGAATAAGCTCCTCACAGTTATCCATGATAAAGACTCTGCGCACATACAGCTTAATGTTGTTTCTCTTCTTCTTGTTCTCAAAAAGGTCAAAGGAGGCTCTTCTGGGCACAAACAGCAAAGCGCGGAACTCCAGCTGACCCTCAACTGAGAAGTGCTGCAACAAGATAATTTGTAGTTTAATCAACTACTCATTCTAAACAAGGAGTCCAAGAAATCCATCCATTTCACTTTGCATTTTTGACTCAATATTACTGCTAACCTTGACAGCCAGGTGGTCCTCCCAGTCGTTGCTCAAACTCTTGTAGAACTCGCCATACTCCTCGTTGGTGATGTCATCAGGGTTACGGGTCCAGATGGGCTTGGTCTTGTTCAGCTCCTGAGCATCAATGTACTTTTCCTTGACCTTCTTCTTCCTCTTGTTCTTGCCATCTTTGGAATCTTCATCTTCATCAGCCCCCAGGTCCTCTATCTTTGGTTTGTCTTTGTCATCGTCAGCGGCCACCTCTTCTTCCTTTTCTCCTTCTTCAAGGTCAACCTCCTTCTCTCGCTGTTTCTCAACCTGCAACAAATTATTGAGATTTGATTAATGTTGGCATTGGAACTTTTTGACTTTAGCTGGACTTAGGCTGTTTGAAGTTCAGGTATCAAAGTAGAGGCACTTACAAAGAGAGTAATGGGGTAACCGATGAACTGAGAGTGCTTCTTAACAACTTCCTTGATGCGCTTTTCCTCAGCATATTCAGATTGGTCCTCTTTGAGGTAGAGAATGACTTTGGTACCACGTCCAAGAGGTTCACCTGTGATTCCATGGCAACAGTAGATGTTAAGCATGATTTTGAAGTTATTAGCTACTTATTGAATTATCCATTTGATTTGTGTAATAAATATGTAAAAACTCATACCATTGTCTGGTTTTACTGTGAAAGAACCACCAGCTGCAGACTCCCAAATGTACTGCTCATCATCGTTGTGTTTGGTGATGACAGTGACTTTCTCGGCCACCAGATAGGCGGAATAGAAACCCACTCCAAACTGACCAATCATGGAAATGTCCGCTCCAGCCTGCAGGGCCTCCATGAAGGCCTTTGTGCCGGATTTGGCAATGGTGCCCAGGTTATTGATGAGGTCAGCTTTGGTCATACCAATGCCGGTATCAATGATTGTGAGTGTACGCACTTTCTCATTTGGGATGAGTTCAATCTTAAGGTCCTTGCATGAATCAAGTTTGCTTGGGTCTGTCAAACTCTCATATCTGATCTTGTCCAAAGCCTGTTGAAATGAAAATATACAGGAGGATGTTTATGAAACTGGGCATTTAAACAATCGTGTTGATGACTGTAGTTTATTCCAGTCATTTTGGAGCATTTTAAAAACTTACGTCTGAAGAGTTGGAGATGAGCTCTCGGAGGAAGATCTCTTTGTTGGAGTAGAAGGTGTTGATGATCAGAGACATCAGCTGAGCAATCTCAGCCTGGAAGGCAAAAGTCTCGATGTCCTCCTCCATCATGGGCTGTGCGGATTTCTCAGGCATCTGTACAAGGGAAGGAATGTTTCGTTATGTCGTGTCTATCTCAATAAACCTCATTTGGTATCTTAGTGCGGGTTTTGGAAAAAGGGGCGTGGCTTATCCAACGCCTCAGATTGTGGAAAATGTAGAATGGCTAAAATCACTTAAAGCACCTTTATTTCCATTATTCTTCAAAAAACAAAATCTATATTCCATTCCATTAAAATAGAATAGTTCAGAAGGTCAATTTTGAGCATGTTTCAATGTTATTCTTACTATTTATAAAAGTTGTAATGGCACCTCTATTCTTTTTAAATGTGTGTTTTTTATTACTGAATCTTTAAATTAACTTAACAGCTCTTTTTCAATCTGAAGTAGTCCTCTGAAAGTAAACATGTATTAATATATTATATATAAAAATTCCTATTATTTTTTTTCTTTTATTTCTATTCTAAATTATATTAAGTGTTCTGATTATTTATAAAAAGCTGTAGTTTCTCAAAATTTGAAGATATACATTATTCACATATATTTGCTAGATCCTTTGAAATCTTGTACAAATGATAATGAAGCAACAGCTGATGTGGGGGGGGGGGGTCGCATATCCCACCACATGAGCAGACGGCAAATGGTGTAATTATGGAGACCAAAATATATCTTTTTCCCCATTTTTTGTTTTACAAATGTAATGCGACCTAGTCTCATTTTGAGGATAACATTGCACTGGGTTACTCAGGTTTCTCAAAAATTCTGAGTTGCTACAGCTGCCACCAAACTCCACATGCCGCTGGACACATGCTTTCAAGCACATGCTCTTAGCATGCATTTCTAACCCTTCTACTTTAGTTCGGAGCATGATCACAATAGTCAGCATTTAACATTTTAGAATAGTTCTTTTCAAAGTCCAGAAAATGCAGAACTAGTACAAAAATTGACCATCATTGAAGAGAAAACAAACAATATTTTGCATTACTCAATATTTAATTATTTTAAAGGAAGTGCAGAAACTAGTATAACCTAATTAGACCATTAGTACCCTACACATTTGAGAAAATGAAATAAAGATCTATTTGCAAGTCAAACATTTTAATATGTGGTGTTGTATTGCTCTTACCCTGATAATTATCTTCTGTGTAAAAGGTCTGATAAAAATGGCCTTCTCAAGTCTTCTGGTGTATGGAGATTTACTCCACTTGAGTTTGAGTCGAGCTGTGCTCTTGTTGGCTTCTCGTCGCTGCTTTCACGTTATCTGCCGAGCGGTGGGCCTTCATCAGCCTTTATATACTTGTGAGCAATGTTTCTCGAACCCCCCATTTAGAAAGTTCCAGAAGGAATGCCCACTTCAGTAGGTGTGGAGATAGAGGGCTAAAGTAAGAACACTAGGCAGTGTAGTGTGTGTGTGTTGAAAGGGGGTCGTCCACTATCATATACCCCATTTGTCCTTTTAGGGACAGGGAGTCACAAGAGGTGGCTGTCAATCAAGGCAAGAACGTTCTGGATGGCACATGGGCCTGTCAGCTTGGTGCCTTGACTTCCTGCTAGCAAAATCTCGACAGTTTATTGGCTGCAAGTCTGCGGCTGGTGAGATCTCGCAAAATATCACAGGACCTTAGAGTCAAGGTGCCACAATTTACAATTAAAACAAAAAATAGGGCTGAGATTGGGGAGATAAAGGTCAATCTACTATTGCAATGGACTGGAACAATCAATGGGAATGATGGTCTGAATTTAAGAAAGACTGGCCATTTAATTTATTAAAAATATATTCCCTATAAAATGGGCAGAGAATCAAGGTTTATTACTGTTCAAAATATCAGTGGTTCTCAATTGATTTTGCATTGGTTCATTGGACATCAATTTGCAACTAAAAGGTAAATAAAAGTGTCCTTAAAAATTATTTCCATTTAGCATTGTTTTTTTTTGTTGCTTCAGAAAAGACAAAAGAGCCATTTTTGGGTTGCAACCCTTCGTCTAAGGTCAAAGTCAATGAGCCTTACTAGTAAATAAAACAAAATGTCTAATCTTTGTAAATAAATGACTCAGTACTACTACCATGTTAACCCAAATTACCACATTGGAGGGTTTTCTGGCATGATCTGCCCATTTACGGCCCATTTACGGTCCTACCACAGCATCTCAATCGGGTTCAATGACTTGGATTGACTAGGCCACGCCAAAACTTTAATTTAGCTTCTTTTGAGCCATTGAGAGGTGGACTTACTCCTATGCTTTGGATCATCCAGTTGTGCTTGAGCTTCAACTCACCGATGACGGGACGTTCTCCTTTAGGATTTTCTGGTAGAGAGCAGAATTCATGTTTCCCTCAATTATTGCAAGTCGGCCTGAAGCAGCAAAGCATCCCGACACCATCACACAACCACCACAGAATTGTGGAATTCTGTGTTTGATTTATGCCAGATGTAACGGGACCCCCGTCTTCCAAACTGTTAGACTTTTGACCCATCAGTCAACAGAACATTCTACAGACGAGCCTTAATGTTCTTCTGGGTTAGCAGTGGTTTTCACCTCGCCAGTCTTCCATGGATGGCATTTTTGCCCCGTGTCTTTCCGATCGTGGAGTCATGAACAGTGACCTGTATTGACCGCCTGCAGTTCTTGGATGTTGTCCTTGGCTTTTTTGTGACTTCCTGGAAGAGTCGTCGCTGCGCTCTTGGACGAATTTTGGAAGGACGGCCACTTCTGGGATGGTTCACTACTGTGCCAAGTTTTCTCCATTTTGAGATAATGACTCTCACTGGGGTATTTTGGAGTCCCAGAGCCTATGAAATAGCTTTGTACCCCTTCCCAGACAAATGTATTTCAATCACCTTTTTCCTCATCATTTCTGGAATTTCTTCGTCCTTGTGTGTCTAGTCCAGCTGAACCTCATTATGAATGCAGTTTTATAGATTTGGGAATTTAGTAACTAAGGGGGCAATTACTTTTTCCACACAGACCCAGTTAGTATTGGATAACTTTTTCACTCCAATAAATCACATAATCATTTAAAAACTGTATTTTGTGTTTCCTCAGATTGCCTTCATTTTATGTTACATTTTGTTAGAATTTTTGAAACAATTTAGTACTAACCTTTTACGTGAAACTTTATATAAAATTTTACATTTTTGTTGCCATGATAGCGTAACGCCATTAACTCGATTTAAACAACGACAATTTATGTAAGTGCTTTTATGAAATTATAAGCTTCACATTTCTGCCTTTAAACCCTCCAAAAATTGCCCCATTCACTTCCATTGTAACTATAATTAACGTACTTTTTAATTGAAAAATGTAAAGTGAGGGATTACTCTTAATTTTTCAGTAATTTAATTACAAAGACTACAGAGTAATTCTATATAAAACAATTGTGAATTTTAAATCAAAATTTAACGTCTAATTTTAAAATCGATGTTTTCTAATTTAATGCTGCTCCCTTAAATTCTGTGGCCAGTTCATGAATAATTGATTTGATTTATATGATTTATATGATTTGAAAGAATTAAAAGTACAGTTTCATGTCTATCATTGTATTTTTCATCTGGTCGAGGTTGATAAACAACGTTGTTTTTAGAAAACAATAAGTAATGCAATTACTTTTCAGACTAATTACACTTTAGAAGACACGTGTAATTAGTAAATAATTACTTTTTTAGAGTAACTTACCCAACACTGCCATTCACAGTGCAACATACTTCAAGGGAACTTTGTAGGTGTGCAATGTAACCAGAAGTGACCGAAGACATAATACAGATTATTCTGTACGTTTTACTCTCTTAACATTTTTATAAATATAGCATAGTAATATTAATCGGTTACAATAAGGCATAAACGTTGCAACAACATATAATGCATCGTTTTGAGGCAGAAAAGTTTACTTTCAGTCTAGCGTGTTTTACGTTATGAATATTAATGACGTTGTGTGACGTAGGCCGTCAAATTTTAAAAGTACTGTCTAAAGCGTCATGAATATTAATTACGTTTAGTGACGTTTGCCGTCAGTTTTCAAAAGTTCCGTCTAAAGCATCATAAATATTAACGACGTTGTGTGTCGTTAGCTGTCAGTTTTCAAGAGTCCCGTGTAAAGCGTCATGAATATTAATTACGTTTAGTGACGTTTGCCGTCAGTTTTCAAAAGTTCCGTCTAAAGCGTCATAAATATTAATGACGTTGTGTGTCGTTAACCGTCAGTTTTCAAGAGTAACGTCTAAAGCTTGTTTACTTTTACTCACAGGAGGAAAAACTCAAAAACGAAGAGAAATTTGATGCGTTATATTTTCTTCGATGAAAATATGCAAAATATGGAAATATCAAACTCACAATTTGTGAAATTTCCACAGCTAAAGGGATAAAAAAAGCCATTATAAAGTCGGATTATTTATTGTCTTATTTATTTACAATACCTATACTTGTACAATTATCCAAAAATCATGTAGTGAGAAAACAAAAATAAAAAATGAGAGAGATAAGAGGCTTTGTTGTGTTTCTTCGATGGAAGTGTGCAGAAAGCTCGCGCGCATGCTCGTGCACGAAACGGAATGAATACTAATGTCGAAGATGGCGACGGAGGGAGGAGGGAAAGAGACGAACGAAATTAAAACGCAATTCACCACACGGGAGGGCGTCTATAAACTCCTGCCGAACTCCGAATACAGCCGGCCCAACCGGGTGTCGTTCAACTCGCAGGGCTCGAACCCGGTGAAAGTCTCATTCGTGAACGTGAACGACCAGTCCGGGAACGGCGAGAGAATCTGTTTCAATGTGGGCCGGGAGCTTTACTTCTACATTTATAAAGGCGTGAGGAAGGTAACGACATGACAGCTGCTGGAACTGTTTGATCAGTTTTAAATAAGTTTATATAAATAAAGATGTCACGTGCATGCGCACTAATCAGTGTGCATTGACCAGGCAGAGGCTTTGGACTGTGAGTCACCTTTAAAGGGGGGGTTAGACTGTGCACTTTGTGTACATAATGTTTACAACTCAAATTGCATGTAAATGCAATCCAAATACAATGTGCATGCATTCAGTTATTTTGGGCAGATCTAGGGTTATGCATGGTGTTTGGGGTGGGTAACTTGTTGCATTAAGCTGTAAAGGCTGTTGGTATTAAAATGTGTTTTGACAACATATTTCTAAGTTAATGCAATTCAGAATATATAGTATGCATCACCGTTTTTGGGTAGATCTTGGAATATGTATGTGTTGTTTGGGGTGGGTAACCTGTTGCATTATTATGAGAAGACTGTTGAGTGTTTGATTTTGACAGTTTGCATGTTATTTCCATTCAGAATACTATATTAGTGTGTATTTGTATGGGTATCTTATATAATGTCAAGGATTTCAGAATTTATTAACATCAACTAGGAATTGTGATATCCAGGTCATGCTTGGACTAGAATTATTGGGGCAGAACATGATACCGGCTCATTTTTGTGCACTCTAATGCACTAACACACAATTCTAAGCTAAATATTATGTTAAATAATTGAAATAGGCATTTACATATGAGCTACAAGTATTTGCACTTTTAAAAAATTGTTAGTCACACCGCAGGACTACTTGAGTGAACTCCTAAAACATGATCAAATTGTGATCATTTATAGCACCTAAAATAGCCTATACACTTTCACTTCTATATGTGTATTTATACTGTGTGTGTGTATATATATATATATATATATATATATATATATCGGTTTTACCGATAGTTGCTTTTTGGATCAGGTTGTCTGCAAAAATCTATGCTTATATATATATAATGTATATTTTATTATTCCTACAATGTAACAGCAGCCTCTAGAAGTGAAATAAAAACAAGCACTGACACCTTGTGGGGATTTGTTATATCTAAATCTTTCGTCATTGATAATATTTATCCATATTTTTGTCCTCACTTCAATGCATATTTTGTGCATAATAATAATAAAAAAGATGCAACGCATGAAATATAACCGCATTAAAGATGTAATGCATTAAAGATGTAACACATTAAATATAACTGCATTAAAGATGCACCGCATTAAATATAACCGCATTAAAGGTGCACCGCATTAAATATAACCGCATTAAAGGTGCACCGCATTAAATATAACCGCATTAAAGATGCAACGCATTAAATATAACCGCATTAAAGATGCACCGCATTAAATATAACTGCATTAAAGATGCTCCGCATTAAATATAACCGCATTAAAGATGCACCGCATTAAATATAACCGCATTAAAGATGCACCGCATTAAATACAACCGCATTAAAGATGTACCACATTAAATATATCCGCATTAAAGATGCACCACATTAAATATAACCGCATTAAAGATGCACCGCATTAAATATAACCGCATTAAAGATGCACCACATTAAAGATGCACCACATTAAAGATGCACCACATTAAATATAACCGCATTAAAGATGCACCGCATTAAATATAACCGCATTAAAGATGCACCGCATTAAATACAACCACATTAAAGATGCACCGCATTAAATATAACCGCATTAAATATAACCACATTAAAGATGCACCGCATTAAATATAACCGCATTAAAGATGCACCGCATTAAAGATGCACCGCATTAAATATAACCGCATTAAATATAACCGCATTAAAGATGCACCGCATTAAAGATGCACCACATTAAATATAACCGCAGTAAATACAACTGCAGTAAATACAACCGCATTAAAGATGCAACGCATTAAATATAACCGCATTAAGATGCAACGCATTAAAGATGCAATGCATTAAATATTACAGCATTAAATATAACCGCATTAAAGATGCACCGCATTAAAGATAACCGCATTAAAGATGCACTGCATTAAAGATGCACCGCATTAAATATAACTGCATTAAATATAACCGCATTAAAGATGCACCGCATTAAAGATGCACCGCATTAAAGATGCACCGCATTAAATATAACCACATTAAAGATGCACCGCATTAAATATAACCACATTAAAGATGCACCGCATTAAATATAACTGCATTAAATTAAATTAAAAGTTGTCGATAACGTTGACTAATCGTTTCAGACCTACTATACAATATTAGGCAGGTGCTGTTGTGGCTGATCGGTGCATACCTCTACCTAATTATACATTTATATACATTTGCACCTAAAATCTTGATGAAAACAAGTTTCAACTATTATTTGTTTGTCAATTCCTCACGTCAGCAAGGTTAAGATGTTTTATTGTAAATCATGTTCATTTTATCCAGCTTATGGGGGTTAATTCAATTCACAGGTTTTACTAAATGACATTGCATCTACATAAAAACACATGTTAGACAATATTCCCCAACTAGCCTTACAGAGTTGTCTGAACTAACAATTGAATGTTAAACAATGTTGCTGATTTGCGAGTTGCACGCATTGCAACATTTAGAAATGATGCGGTTAGTGTTATAGGCTTATTTTTTGCAGTTTTGTTGAGGTTTGTTGATTGTCAGCGTTGTGTGTTAAGGGACCTCTCTTCAAAGGCAGAGACTGCCGTTAACTTCATGTCAAAACAATTGAAATGGTGACATACTGAAAGTGGTCATATTGCGAATTGATAGTTGGCTGAACTAGAAATTGGCAGTTCTCTTTAAAAAGATCAAACAAATTCACATTGACTAAATAAAGCAATGCTACGGAGAACACTTACTAAGGCCGTTTTGTTTGTTTGCTTGTTTTTGATTTACTCAGGCTGCTGATTTGAGTAAACCCATAGACAAGAGGATATATAAGGGCACACTGCCCACCTGCCATGACTCGAACCCCCTCACGGCCACCGCAGAGAGCGTCTCCTTGTTGGTGGGCTTTTCTGCAGGGCAGGTGCAACTCATCGACCCCATCAAAAAGGAAACTAGCAAACTCTTTAATGAAGATGTGAGTCCTTGTATTTCCTTTGTACGATTGAAAAGTGTTGGGGAAGTTTCCACAACACAGATTTAACCTTCAGTGACCTGGACTTGGTTTAATTTGTGATTGGGCAACTGACTAAATACATGGCATCATGTGATTTAAGGGTGAATAGATTGTGAAGTTGATCAATGTTACTCTCATGAAGGGGGGATCTGTCAAAAACATGTCCAGGTCATATTTCGCTATGTTTTGCTTTAAATTCAGCCATTACTGTTTGTAATCATTATTCCGGTCTCTTTCTTCTATGTGATCTAACAGAGACTCATTGACAAGACGCCAGTGACGTGTGTAAAGTGGGTCCCCGGCTCAGAGAATCTGTTTTTGGTGGCTCACGCTAGCGGTAGCATGTACTTGTACAACGTGGACCACACTTGTGGGACCACTGCACCCCATTACCAGCTCCTAAAGCAAGGCGAAAACTATGCCGTGCACACCAGCAAGAGCAAAACGGCTCGCAATCCTCTTCTCCGCTGGACGGTTTGCGAGGGTGCGGTCAACGAGTTCGCCTTCTCCCCTGATGGCAAGTTTCTGGCATGCGCCGGTCAGGACGGCTTCCTCAGAGTGTTTTGTTTCGATTCCGCAGAACTCCACGGCACCATGAAAAGCTACTTCGGTGGACTTCTATGCCTGTGCTGGAGCCCCGACGGGCGATATATCGTAAGCGGCGGAGAAGACGACCTTGTGACGGTTTGGTCATTTTTGGACTGTAAGGTTATTGCTCGCGGTCGCGGGCACAAGTCTTGGGTTAGCGTCGTGGCGTTTGATCATTGCATTACTAGCGTCCAGGACTGCGAAGCGCCCACGGAGTTCAGCGGGAGTGATGAAGAATTCCACGAACAAGTTCAATTCAATGGTAGTCGAAAGCGGGCGAATAGCGCCCAGTCTAGTTTCTCTCAGCGGAACTCTACGGACGGCCGAGGTGTCAGTGTGACATATCGGTTCGGATCGGTCGGTCAAGACACCCAGTTTTGCTTGTGGGACCTCACCGAAGATGTTCTGTTTCCTCATCTTCCGTTGTCCAGAACTCACACAAATGTCATGAACGCAACTACTACTTCTGTCCCAGTTGGTAATACCGCTACACTCGGTACTAACGGTAATAATAGCGTAAGCAGTAGTGGCAGTAGCGCCCCCTCGAACTCCTTATCACCCGCTTTACCCCGTTCAAACAGTTTGCCACACTCTTCACCAGCAGGGGGCAGTAGCCCCAACAGCCACAAGCCCACTAGCATCATGGACAGCACTTTGATAGCCACCGGCGTTAGCAAATTCGCAACGTTAGCTCTACACGAAGCACGTAAGGAACGGCATGCCGAAAAGGACCACAAACGCAATCACAGCATGAGCTACATCAGTAACAAGAGCAGCGACAAGCTAAACCAGTTGATTGGGACACGGACGGCCAAAACGGACGTTGCTAAGACGCTAGGGACTGCCCAGTGCCCGCGCATGGAGGAAGTGCCATTACTAGAGCCGCTAGTGTGTAAGAAAATCGCCCATGAGCGACTCACTGTGTTGATTTTCCTGGAGGACTGTCTGGTCACAGCCTGTCAGGAGGGCTTCATTTGCACATGGGCACGACCTGGAAAAGTGGTGAGTTTAGTGACACTATATTATTAGCATACATTAGCATATTTGTACATACTCTCAAAATGCAAAGAACAGCCTTGGGAAAAACGTAAAAATCGCAAGCTGTCGCAAATAATTCAGAAACTGGCTTAATTTGCATTAACTTCCTGAGACCAGAGCGTGACTGCTGTGTGCATTTCCCATTTCCCATTTTAATTTGTAACCAGTAACACCTAATAAACATGCAAAAACAATCGGATACATATGTGGACACCAGGACTAAGTTGTAAATTTTTTAATAATACCAAGCTATAAAAAGTCAGATTTATTTAATAAAATAGTTATCATGTTCAAATAAAATTATCCATTATAAATGATGAATCTATGTACTGATGATCATCGTCCCATTTGTGTGTCAAACATGTTGAGTGTCCAAACATCATCTGCAGCCTGAAACTGAACTTTATCAGATTTTAGGAGTGAACGCACTTAACTGCATAGAGAGCTATAGGATGCTCCCTATTTAGTGCATGACTTAACCTCCAGTGGGCTGTCTGTCTGCACTGGTCTCAGAACAGTTATAGGAGAGCTATAGGATGCTCCCTTGCTCCCTATTTAGTGCACGACTTAACCTCCAGTGTGCTGTCTGTCTGCACTGGTCTCAGAACAGTTATAGCAGAGCTATAGGATGCTCCCTTGCTCCCTATTTAGTGCATGATTAACCTCCAGTGTGCTGTCTGTCTGCACTGGTCTCAGAACAGTTTGAAATGCTCGTTATTTTCATCGTAACTCCATATAAAGCCTCTGAAAGACACATTTTGTCAGCTGTTGGATGCATCCATTAATTCTCAATGTGATAATACACAGTAAATGTAGGATTTCTAATAAAAGCCTAGTGTACACATTAGTGGTCATTGTGTTTATCAGCTTGGCGTTTGGTGATAAATCTCAAAATCTTTAAAAATGTCACATCGGATGAAACTAGAGACTGTAATATTTAGACTCAAACAGGTTTCAGTGTAAACACTTAATCAGGTTTCTTACCAGATGTAGTTTTGTTGCTGTTTCTCCCACACACAAACTCCGCTGTGATCAGCACTATGTTGTTTGGTCACATGACTCTGTTGAAAGTTTAACCCTTTACTGACAGCAAACAGTCTCCTGAACTGAGATCAGTTGGTTTAAATGAAATTAAATAACGAGGTTTATACTTGCAATCTCAAATAAATAAAATAAAAAGTACTGATGTGTCTAAATGTATCACTAATCTATCGTTTTAACCTTTTTTCAGGGTTTGTTGCAGTCTCAAAACCCGGCTAACTCTCCGAGCGGGACGGTCGTATAGCTACTGTGTTTTGTGCTGTTGACTGGACTTCAGCACACAGAACTGGACCTGAGCTGAGAAGAACCGACACCTTATATCAACACCGTCATGTTTGCATTGAGGGACATATTTACTGTAAACAAGAACATGTCCAGGTCATATTTTCACCCCAAAATCAAATGTTCTGGACCGGTTTTGTGAGATTCACCCATAAGGAATATCCAGTTGAACTGATATTCTATGTTGTGTTCAGTATTTTCAATAATAGTTCCTGTAATTAGCTTCAGTCGCTCTGTTCGTTTTGTTTTTAAAGCTTGTATAGTTCAGTCAATTTCTTCCACTGATTGTTTTACCTTGTCAGGACCTCCATGTTTCCTCAGAGATGTTTTGCGCTGCTTGTGTTGCGACTGACTGTCTTTCCTTCATAATTGCGTTAGAACAAAAACAGGTTCAAAGCCACTGATGCGTTTCAGGTACAGCGTGTCGCTTCCCTTCATCAGCGCTGGATGTTGCAATTGTACTTTTGTTCAAAAAGTGAAAAGGAGAAAAATGTTTGCACTAAATAATTAGAAGAAAATGGCTTTACATTTTTTGGAGTTATAAAAGGACTCTTTGGCAATGCTGTAAAACAGAACTAAATATATTTTGAACATTATATTTTAATATTGTTTCAGATGAAACGGGTTATAGGATAATTTGTAAATATTGTAAATGAAAGATTTATGATGGATTCAGAATAATAATTACACAAAATAGAAACAGTTGTATTTCTAATACAGAGGAATATATATATATATAAGGTAAGATTAAAATGATCTTAAATAAGGAGTTTTGTCTCGTTTCATTTCACAGCTTGTTTATATATCAGATGCATATTTACAGGCATGTATGTTTTCTATAGTGGGAGATTTTGATACCAATTTAATTTGGAGTAATTTGACCAAAGGAATAAAAAATGGGGTCAGTTTTTTTAAAGGCAGAAAAGTGAAGCTTATAATATTATAAAAGCATTTACATGAATTCTTCTATAAAAACGTGTGTATTATTTAAGCTGTAAATCATCGTTTTAGGGTTCACAGCACTCATGTCGTCATAGCAACGAAGTTCTTTAATTGGATATAACTATGTTTGAGGTCATCAACATTATGCCACAAATACTGTCGAATGAACTTCACTTATATAGAACTACACCGGAAATAGTTTATAAACTAACAATGAACAATAACTGTTACAGTATTTATTAATCTTGCTCATGGTTCATTGTGGCAGAGCGGAGGGCGGGGCGGGGTTGTGATTATACACACCCGGTCCCTTATCAGGCTAATCAAGCCTCCGAGAGGGATAAAGGCCGACTGCGGAGGATAGTGCGTGAGAGAGGAGAGAGAGATAAAAAAACAAAAAACACTTACTCGCCAGTTCTCCGATACGCCGTAGCTTGTTCCTTGGCCACTCCTCCACCCTCTAACGCACGATAGCCGCGCCTCTCCGGGGGGATCGGAGGGGAACAGAAGGGGTCTCCCCCGCCCCTGGCAGCGGTTCTCCCGCTCCAGGCGGTCAGCAGCGAGCCCCTCCCCGCTCACGGTCGGCGGTCTCAGACCCCGCCGCGTTTCAGCGGCTGGTAGGAGACTCCTCAGCCCCTGGCAGTCGCTCCAAGCGGTCGGTTAGGAGCCCCTTCTCCCCTCGCGGTCGTCGTCCTCTTCCAGGCGGCCGGGCTCCTCGTCCCCCGGCAGATGGCCGCAGCTACTCCATTGGGGTGGACGGTAGTGGCGAGAACTCTACTACGGCGTATCCCTCCTCCTTCCCGGGTTTCGGCACCAGTGTAAAGCGATCAATGGAGCGGAGGCGGCGAGAACCGGTTTGACGATACAAACAATATTTTAATAATAAAACTGAAACAAACACAAACACACACGACGGACATGTCCGTAAAGGATCTCTCTCCCTCTCGCACCATCCTCCGCAGTCGGCCTTTATCCCTCTCGGAGGCTTGATTAGCCTGATAAGGGACTGGGTGTGTATGATCGCGACCTGGCCGCGCCCTCCGCCCTGCCACTTTCATAAAGTACGCAAGTTAAAATGTTACATTTTTATGTGTTATTTCATGTTTAGCGTACAGTCAAATAGCTCTTTTTGACAGTGGTTCCACATGTTTGAAATTAGTTTTCTTAACTTAAATTTACTATGTAATCTCAACACAAACACATTGTGTACATAAAACTTAGTTGAATTGAGTAAACCCAACAACATTAGACGTGTCAATGTAACCCAAATAAATCTCTTATTTCATTATGTACTAACTAGTGAATGTTAGCATGCTAATTACATTCTGGTTGGAAGCCCTACAGAGAGTAGTTTAGTAACTGTGTTATGTTAGCATAGCATTTGCTCAACGAAGCAAGGAAATCAATTTCATGTGCGACATCTATCGGTCCTCGTCGATAGCTCAAGCTCTACTATTTACCATTATGGCATCCCTCAAAACTCCATCATAACGGAAGTACCCCCCTTTATATTCATCTAGCACAGAAACTTGAAATCGCAACTGCGCAGACTCAAGTCCCAAGATGACGCCCCTTCACTCTTTTCCATTGGTGAGAACTGAAGCCGCCAGTGTCCCGATATGGCGCTGGATCAGTTGGTGCTTCAGTGACTACTTCGCTCGGAGAACCTGTCAATCACAGCTGTCAATCATGATGTCACAGCACCGTTTTTATAGCATCAAATAACTAAAAACAAACTTATTTTGAAAACAAACACTTGAAATGACATCAACGTGATAGAAACGACAGTAAATGATAGAAACTATCTTTGGAAAAAAGATATGTGAAGTGTAATTTAATTGTTTAGTTGGTCTCACGTCCCGTTGAATAACATGGGGAGGCGGGGTTTATGACCTATACTAGGACCAGTCACCGGGGGGCGATCGAGACGTTTTGGCTTCACTTTTGAGGGCTTGTGCGGCACACTTGGTATAAACCCATAAGACTTGAGATTTTTGCATTGTGGACGATAAAACAGGCTAAAATAATCTCATAGACTTACACTGAAGGACGTCTCAAGCCATACACCAGAATATCGTAGAGACTTGAGGGGACTCTTTTCAATTGAGCCATCACCTTCTCTTGAGGACTAGGACGAACAAATAGCATAAGGTTAAAGTCAAAAGAGTCAAAGCCAATGCCATAGAGCTGGTCACTTTGAACAACTCAATTATTTGAATGGATCGATACACCACAACTAGTAGAATGTAAAAAAACGAGCACTGAAGACCTCTGTACATGTACATGATCTATGAGAACGGTGTTCTGTAATGTTATTCTGTCTATCGAAGATTTTCACAGACGTGAAACACTTCAATCGGTGGCAAAATATCTTCAACAAATGGCAAACATTCCAATCGTTTTCAATCTGTTTATATCCCCATTTTGGAACGGCCGATTCCCAATGCGCTCTGAAGTCCTCGTGGTGGCGTCGTGACTCGCCTCAATCCGGGTGGCGGAGGACGAATCTCAGTTGCGTCCGCGTCTGGGACCGTCAATCCGAGCATCTGATCTCGTGACTTGTTGAGCGCGTTACCGCGGAGACGTAGCGCGTGTGGAAACTTCACGCTATTCTCCGCGGCATCCACGCACAACTCGCCACACCGAGAGCAAGAACCACATTATAGCGACCACAAGGAGGTTACCCCATGTGACTCTACCCTCCCCGGGCCAATTTGGTTGCCAAGGAGACCTGGCTAGAGTCACTCAGCATGCCCTGGATTCAAACTCGCGAGGTGTGATAGTCAGTGTCAATACTCGCTGAGATACCCAAACCCCCAAACTGGTACATGTAACCAGAAAGTGAGTGTCAATAAAAATTTTGTAAGACTGGAGACTGAAATATACGGCCCATCCAACTGGCTAGCCATTATTAAATGCTTAAAACCTAATGTATAAGCAGACCCAGGTGAATTCTGCAAACTTGTTTTGCATTTACCTGCATTGAAAATGAGCAAAATGGACTTGAACATGGTCAAATTTGGTAAACAGAGTCAAGAGGTGAAATAATTAGCAAATTAGCACAAATATTTAGTCAACGTGAAACAACATTCACAACCCATTTTACTTTAGTAATCTGACATATTTCCGATCGAAACAGATTATTCAACAAGAATTAAAATGTAGGCCATTACTTGAATTTATTGATTGATTTTATCCATGAGGAATTGATTGGATGGTGTAAAGTGTGTCTATATGACAAGTGGTTGAAAAATAAGAGGGCTTGAAGATGTCAGCCAAAAATAAAGTCGTTTCAGAAGCAAATAATTATTACTTTTGATGAAAGATTACGAATCATTTTTTTGGGGTAACATGCACTGATGAATTCTGCACAAGAAAACCAGGAAAAAGTATCAAGAATGATCTCACAGTGAAATCGGCAACAGTAGGTAGACTTTTCTTTAGCGGAAATCGATCTGTGCTTACCAAAATGTGAAACACTGCCCCCAGTGGCCAAAGCAGTAAGTGTTGTTGGGCATATTTGTTCCATTTTCAGGGAGACTTATGTCTCTGCAGAACAAAAATGGGCTTTTCCCAATCAGTGTGCATTTTCAAACCATTGAGATTCCCTTCTTTCATTGGATAGTTTAGAAATGCCCATCCTGGTTTGAAAATGCCCACAGAGGGGCGCCAAAACTGAGTGGTAAAGAGAGTTGTGTTTGGTAATACCATGAAGAGTAAAGCATGAAACTGAAACCTCCAACCCAAACCTAACCATCAGTGGAGTAAAAATGCTACCTCCGAATTGGGCTCGATTACATCCTAGTTTCAACGCAGGATCCGAACCTGGGTTCCAAGCGCTTGTTGTAAGTCGAAATAATAGCGGTTATAAAACTTTAATACATCACAATCCTATATATCTCCCGGAGCAACCTGGTGTTAAGTGCCTTGCTCAAGGACACAATCGTGGTGGCGTAGTGGGCTAAAGCACATAACTGATAATCAGAAGGTTGCTGGTTGTGTCCTTGAGTAAGGCACTTAACTCCAGGTTGCTCCGGGGAGATTGTCCCTTTAATAATTGCACTGTAAGTCACTTTGGATAAAAGCGTCTGCCAAATGCATAAATGTAAATGTAAATCTCACAGGCTTTTTTTTTCACACTTCATTACATCTGTGGCACGGCTTAATAGAAGCTTGTGTAAATAAGACAAAGCATCTATATGGGGCTAATGAGGAAAAGGCAATTTTAATGTCTTGCAAAAGCTTTAAAACCATTCCAATACTTGAATATGTTCAATATGAAGCAAAACTTCAAAGGCTACACCTTTAAAATGGTCAGTCACGTTCAAGCAAATATAAAATAGTTCATCTGCATATCAAAAATAGCCCAGTAGTTCAGCATACTATTTAACAGAATGTCAAAAACAGATCAAAAGTAAACATTCCATGTATTTTGTCAGCAGGTATGTATATATACACACACACACACACATACTGTATATATTTCAGAAGAAAGTTGCATGCTTTTTACAGATATGAAAATTATGCATACAAAAAAAAGGCTTTAAAATGGCACAAAAATGCTATAATCTCAAAAGAAGTGACAACTAGGGCTGAGCGATATAGCTTTAAAATGAATACAGCCTTTGACGATATTTGATATAGATCTCCATATGTATGCATTTGCTCTAAAAATGGTTTAAAAATAAAAAACCAACCATTTAGCTAAAAATAATTAAAAGCTGAAGTGTGTGACTTTTTCGATGTTAAAATACTTTCTCCAATCCCAACTTAATATGCAGTGACATCTCTAACTATAAGACATTCATAGGTTCATTATTTGTAAACACCGTGTCTCTGTGGAGCTACAAAAATTCCTGTTCTGACCAGCCCTTGCAGTCCGACACAACAGTATTGCCTCCACCAATGACATGAACTGGTAGTGGGAATATCCCACTAGTCGTTTTCGGAAAGTGGTATGAAAACAATTTTTATTTTTGCAATTCCGTCTAGGGTGCTAGAAATGTTGGGAAATAACACAATCTTATGGAAAGTTGATGGCCCAATCAAAATAATTTCGAATCATTGCAATATTTACAATGTTGTTTACTTTCATATCAACAGCAAAATCATCGCAAATATATTCCGATCATCCAATATATTGCCCAGCCCTAGAGACAACGATGACAATACTTCAGATAATACTTAAATGATGCTCATAACCACCGAATCCAATCGTCACATACTTTTTTTTATCATTTGGAATATTTCAATAAAACAGGCAATATGATGAAATAGTCCATAAAGAATTCTCAAAGGCTTTCATTAGAGGATGCAAAAACAACGAAAAAGCGAGAATAAACGGTCACTGTAATCGAAGATAGCTCTTGCAGAGTTCATGGTCCCTGATGTCGCCCCAACCTCCATTTTTGACATGGGGGGCCACACCTTTGGCCCCCAATGCAGGCAGTCTATTTGTGATAAGCAACTGTTTTGGGAACAGCTGATTCCTGCTGATCTGAAGAATGTTTTCGATCTTTGTCTTCTGGCTAGTCGGCATGCAAGCTGACTTTTTGTGGTGCATACCACAATCGCCGGCGTGGAAAATGCGAGGTGCCTCGCAGACCATGACCTTCAGGAACGTGGGCAAACAAGTCACGGTAAGGTGCTGCAAAGACCAGTCCCAGTTGTAGTCGTCGTAGGTGCAGAAGGCATCGGTGCATCGGAGGAGCTTCTGGTACGCATTTCGGCTTAGCGCCATGCCCATGTTGTGCTCAGTGGACTTCCATGCTTTCACCTCAACTTTGTTGGTTTTGCTGGAATAGCTGATGTGCCCGTAGCTTCCCAAAGACAGGATATCACAATCGGGACACTGCTCTTTCTTTAGCGACGCCATCAGCTTGAGAAGCTGATAAAAATCGGGGGCGAGGTAGTGGTCCTCTTCAATGAGCAACACGAGCCCTTGGTGGTCTTTCAACACCCGGACTCTATCCCAAACAAAGTGCAGCTTCCACCACCAGTGGTGTTTGGTCTGAGAGAACTTGGCTTCTCGATAGTGGCCGAAGGAGTCTGGGTACTCTGCGTTTATGCAGCCTAACGTTAAGGCATCTTTCTTGGATATGTCTCGGGGACAGTCTCTTGGATCATTCCCTGGGAACTCTTGAGGATAGAGCTGGATACTAAACGGGAAGAAGATTTGAAGGACAAGACAGAAGTCAATGGAGGTGACTATCTGGTTGATCTCTGGGGACCAGAAGTCATGGCTGAATATCAGCAAAACATTCTCAATGCCCTCTGCCTTTCTCAAACTATCCACCAAGAGTCGCAGGTATTCTGGACGGTTGTGCACCTGAACAACTACGACGAGGTCATCCTTCTGTCGCACTGACCGAAACTTGTCCTCGTTTCTCAAGGTCTGGTCAAAGTTGAGTTGAAACACAATCCCTCTGTACACCTGAGTAGTGTTTTCCACTTCAGGTTTGGCAGCTGGTTGTTTTTCTGGAAGCGTCTCGTTGACTGGTTTCCGAGTTACCGGTATCGTGACCTGTACCTGACTACTTCCGCTAATCCTTTTAACGGTCTCCGCCTCTTTAGGAACCACAGCAGTGCTTGCCTTCTTCATCTTACCACTATTCCAGACGGCAAATCCACCGATTATGACCACTAACGTCAGTATTACCACCTTTCGTTTGTAAATTCGGAATCTCATGATAGGCAGTCACCCTGTGGGACGGTCGGTGAGTTAATTCTGGAGACGAGGACGGCAGGTTTGCAATCCAGAAATGGTCTGCTCCAGCAGATTTGGTATAAAATCTTTTCATAGAAAACACAGCTTCTAATCCTTGGTCCACAACTTTCGGAATGTAATAGGATGTCAGTTTTGCTGAGGATAAATCCCATAAGGCATTTTGCTTAGAGGCAGAGGAGACGCCTTTTACAACCTGAGGGAAAAAATAAAAGGGTAATTTTAACAAGTATGGTGGGTAATTTTTGGTAAAACATTTAGAAATCAAGACATTTACATAATGGTAAATGGTCTGCACTTATATAGCGCATAGTGACTTATTCACACACACATTCACACACCAATGGAGGCAAAGCTGCATGTAAGGTGCTAGCCTGCCATTGGGAGCAAGTTGGGGTTCAGTGTCTTGCCCAAGGACACTTCGGCATGTGGAGTCATGTGGGCCGGGATTCGAACATCAACCCTGTGATTGGTGGCCAACCCGCTCTACCACCTGAGCCAAATATCTAAAATGTACTTTTTTTAAATTGCACATTTAAATTATAACCCAACTACCAAGATGACCACAAAAAGTGATAAACAGAACCAAAAGCAAAACAAAAAATATAAAAGCAGCAAGGAGCAAGATGGGGTCATCTATGAGGACACTAAACAAGACTGCGCTAAAATAATACATATTTCGACATAGACTGAAGCTTTATGTTCCTCTTTCAACTTTGTTTCTTGAAGTAAAATATTTATAACAAAAATATAAAATCAGATATTAGGGGAATCAAAAGGATGAAAAACAATGGGAGAAATGTTATTACAATTTGACTGACAGCCAGTTATGCAAATCCACCCAATATTTATAAGTAATCCAACATGTACTTTACAACAAAATGAATGTTGATTAACAACACTGGAAATGGATTTAGTCAACATGAAAGGCAACCCATTTAACATCCTTAATCTGACGTATTCCAAGTGAAACTTGAATATTCAACAAGGCAGGAGTCGATTTTATCAATCCAAAAATGAATGCCATTTGATGAAAGATTGAGGACAAACCTTATTTTTATTTGGAATAAGTTGTTCAGAATAAGACTTACTTAAAGTAAATAATGTCCATTTTGCATTTGGATTTCATGTTGACTTGGAGGAATCATAAAACTGCAAAAAGAAAATACATTTTTATTCGCTTTAAAACAAGGCTTATTTGCTGAAAAGGCAAGTCCTCTCAATCTATTGTTAGATCAACACTTTTTATGGATGACCTAACTCAAACTGTACATGGCACATATGATATTTCACACCTACAACAAATTCTATAGTCTATAATGTATTGAATGGAAACTGACTGCTTGTAACGATGTAGATGTAATTCTACACGGCAAATCCATTGATTTCAATGGGGTTAGTGTGTCACAAGGACGTGAAGAAAAATGGCAAAAGTCATGCTCTGGCATGCAATCAAAACATTTTTACATTTTGCTGCAAATAACTCTGACATGGGTATCCGTTGACCAATGAAAAACTGTGTAAACACAAAGAAACACAAGGATAACAGTGTTAAGGCCAAAGTATAGTTCGGTTGTCCGAGTTGATGATCGCTCCGCACACAGTATGCTCATATTTCGTCATCAGCCTAGTCCTCTTGGCTTAACCGCACAATGCCCAGATTTTCAAGAAGGATATAGCTGCAGGCATTGCTCCAAAAAGGGGCAGGAGCTCCAAACCACCATTAAAGATACAGGGAGCCCCTTACTTAACCCTTTCCCCAACTTAAACGTGAATGGAAGTGATGCCCCATTTTGGAGTTGGCACAACCCCCTTCTTGAGTAACCCACCCTCTTTTGGAGATTCCATCCCCATTTGGAGGTCTCTGGCCTGCAGCTATACCTACTGGACATTTTGTCGACCCACGGATGCGGTGCTCCTTTGTGCATCCATTGACTGTAGAAAAAGAGTATCACAAAGCAGTTGTACAAGTATATTTTGAAAGGCAACGCAGAAAAACGAAGTCGAACGAATATATTATATATATATATATATTATATATAATATATAATATATTAAAAGCCTTTAATATATAACAAATGTGGCACAGGCTTAATAGCCAAAAACTCATGGGGGTGCAGATCTAATAACTAATCTCTGTGGATTTAATCTGACTTCAAGAGCCACTAATTAGAATCGTATCATGATCTAATACAGACAATCTAAATAAAAGACTCAGATTGCAAACATTAAATTATATAATATTTGTTAACATGTGTATCACATGTACTCCAAACAAAAATGTATGTGCATCTGAAAAGCGAAATTTCATGTCAATTTCTTGTATTTAAAAACAGCAACAGAATTAAATTAATGGACGGTTTGGGTCATTTTTAATAGTTTTTTTAGATTATTTTAAACTTGACATGTCAACACTCACTGCACAAGATGCGGGGAAAAACAGAGACGTGACAACCCAATTAAGGTGTTTAAATCAAGGCGATTGAACAATAAATTGGATTAATAGGCTGCAGGCGAACTATATATAACTTTGACATTTTTATAGGAGAAAACAAACAATTACATGCAATAATGAAATTACAAACATTTACAAGCAATTTCCTTTAATTATTTTGATTGTTTCTAATATTTGAGGCTGCATTTCCCTACTTATTAAAAAATCTGGTAATTTATTTATTATTTTATCCCCTTTTCTCCCAATGTTGGAACGCCCAATTCCCACTACTTAGTAGGTCCTCGTGGTGGTGTAGTGACTTGCCTCAATCCTGTTCACGGAGGACAAATCTCAGTCACCTCCGCTTCTGAGACGTCAATCGGCGCATCTGATCACGTGACTCGTTGTGCATGACACCGCGGAGACTCACAGCATGTGGAGACTCATGCTACTCCCCACGATCCACACACAACTCACCACACGCCCCATTGAGAGAACCACTAATCACCACCACGAGGAGGTTACCCCATGTGACTCTACCCTCCCTAGCAACCAGGCCAATTTGGTTGCTTAGGAGACCTGTTTGTAGTCACTCAGCACACCCTGGATTCAAACTCGTGACACCAGGTGTGATAGCCAGCGTCAATACTCACTGAGATACCCAGGCCTCCAAAAATCTGGTAATTAATTACTGATGGGTGTAGCTTAGCATAAAAGTTGCAACTCTTTTTAACATAACAGTCCTCTGCTTAAATTAATGCATGAAGATAATGGTAAACATTCACGAAGACTAATAAGAAACAAATACACATTGCACCTACATATAATATATATATATATACCATAACGGCAGAGAATCTATAGGACAGACCTCACTTTTTATTTCGATAGATATCAGTGGCTGCCTTGCTCTAACAAATTAGTGCACTAATATTAATATGACCAAAACAGGGCAATGCATTTCAGAAAATATGACATTTATATAGATTACATACATGGACATGGTACAGTTGATGTCAGAAGTTTACATACAGTTAGGTTGTTAAGTCATTAAAACATGTTATAAACATATAAGATTTAAGGTCATTTAGGACATCTACTTTGTGCAAGACACGAGTAATTTTTCCAACAATTGTTTACAGACCAATTGTTTCACTTTTAATTGACTATATCACAATTCCAGTGGGTCAGAAGTTACATACACTAAGTTAAATGTGCCTTTAAGCAGCTTGGAAATTTCCATAAAATTAGGTGAAGCCTTTAGACAATTAACTTCTGATAGGAGGTGTACTGAACTGAAGGTGTACCTGTGGATGTATTTTAAGGCCTACCTTCAGACTCAGTGCCTCTTTGCTTGACATCATGGGGAAATCAAAAGAAATCAGCCAAGACCTCAGAAAATAAATGTGTGGACTTGCACAAGTCTGGTTCATCCTTGGGAGCAATTTCCAAACCCCTGAAGGTGCCACGTTCATCTGTACAAACAATAGTACACAAGAATAACCACCATGTGACCACACAGATATCATCCCGCTCAGGAAGGAGACGCATTCTGTCTCCTAGAGATGAACGTAGTTTGTGTGAAAAGTCCAAATCAATCCCAGAACAACAGCAAAGGAGCTTGTGAAGATGCTGGAGGAAACAGGTGGACAAGTATCTAGATCCACAGCAAAACCAGTCCTATATGGACATCACCTGAAAGGCTCAGCAAGGATGAAGCCGCTGCTCCAAAACCACCATAAACAAGCCAGACTACAGTTTGCAAGAGCACATGGGGACAAAGATCTGACTTTTGGAGAAATGTCCTCTGGTCTGATGAAACAAATGTTGAACTGTTTGGCCCATAATGACCATCGTTATGTTTGGAGGAATAAGGGGTTTGGCTTGCAAGTCGAAGAACGCATCCCAACCGTGAAGGATGGGGGTGCAGCATCATGTTGTGGGGGTGTTTGCTGCAGGAGGGACTGGTGCACTTCACTAAATAGATGACATCATGAGGAAGAAAAATGATGTGGATATATTGAAGCAACATCTCAAGACATCAGACAGGAAGTTAAAGCTCGGTCGCAACTGGGTCTTCCAAATGGACAATGACCCCAAGCACACCTCCAAAGTTGTGGCAAAATGGCTTAAGAACAACAAAGTCAAGGTATTGGAGTGGCCATCACAAAGCCCTGACCTCAATCTGATAGTCAAGTTTCAGGCAGAACTGAAAAAGCATGTGTGGGCAAGGAGGCCTACAAACCTGACTCTGGTTCTGTCCGGAGGAATGGGACAAAATTCCAGCAACTACCCAAAACATTTGACCCAAGTTAAACCATTTAAAGGCAATGCTACCAAATACTAACAGTGTATGTAAACGTCTGACCCACTGGGAATGTAATGAAAGATATAAAAGCTGAAATAAATTATTCTCTCGACTATTATTCCGACATTTCACATTCTTAAAATAAAATAGTGATCCTAACTGACATAAGATGGGAATGTTTTCTGATTAAATGTCAGGAATTGTGAAAAACTGAGTTTAAATGTATTTGGCTGAGGTGTAAACGTCTGAATTCATCTGTACATATATAAATATATATATACAGTGTATATATGTCACTAATCCACCTTGAGATGATACAATTCACACATTTTATATTACATGTGCACAAGAATAATGCAAGTTTGGGCCTCTATAAAAGTGAAAAAGAGCTTGATTATACAAATAAGCATTGAATAAAGTTTCAAAATAAGGAAGTATACTGAAAGCTCGCGCAAATGCATGTATGCATTGCAGCTGCATGCATGTGCTAAAGCAAGCAGCTGCACGAGCTACAAAACAGCAGCCAAAATAAACATGCCAGTGTCATCATTACCATCAGTATTTACTTTACATTGTTCATTTCAAGTGACAGATGGTATATTTCCCGCTTCATGCATGTTGATGTGTGTATTATGGTGATCCAGATGCACTGTCACTGGTTAGCTCGATGGCTACCGATTCTAAAAGCTGAATATTTTAGAGGTGCCGCATTTGGATCCATAACACGGCTCGAAAATATAAATATAAAGGGAATTAAACACTTACAAATGTAGGCATGCACGGCGGCTGTCATATCCAGATAAAAAAACATCGTAGTTCAATTGTGTGATATGTTGTTGGGCTCCCACAACATTATCAAACCTCTCGGGGGGTTTGGCTGACAGGACACGAATGATGTCACATTTTCCACACATTTCACATCTTCAAGCTTATAATTCAGGAGAAAAAAAAAGAATTCCCGCAAAACATACAATAAAGCTCACATTAGATATATTCAGCGCACATAAATATATCGATCATTTTTGGGCATAAACGAAAAATTAAATTCTGACACCATTTATTCACCCCCATGTCGCTTCTACGGAGCCCTTTAGAGGACAGAGCGAGAATTTTATTCTGAAATAGTTTTGTGTTCCCTCATAATAAGTTTTGCTTTCTCTAGCAATAAGTTTTAATTTCTCTCGCAATAAGTTTTGCGTTCCCTCACAATACGTTTTGCGTACCTTCACAATAACTTTTGTGTTCCCTCGCATTAAGTTTTGCGTTCCCTCGTAATAAGTTTTGCATTCCCTCATAATAAGTTTTGTGTTCCATCGTAATAAGTTTTGCATTAAATCATCATTTTTACATTCCTTCACAATAAGTTTTGCGTTCCCTCGCATTAAGTTTTGTGTTCCTTCACAATAAGTTTTGCGTTCCCTCGCAATAAGTTTTGCTTTCTCTAGCAATAAGTTTTAATTTCTCTCACAATAAGTTTTGCGTTCCATCATAATACGTTTTGCGTTCCATCATAATAAGTTTTGCGTTCCATCATAATAAGTTTTGTGTTCCATCGTAATAAGTTTTGCGTTCCATCATAATAAGTTTTGCGTTCCATCATAATAAGTTTTGCGTTCCCTCATAATATGTTTTGCGTTCCCTCGCAATAAGTTTTGCGTTCCCTCATAATACGTTTTGCGTTCCCTCATAATACGGTTTGCGTTCCCTCGCAATAAGTTTTGCGTTCCCTCACAATACGTTTTGCGTTCCCTCGCAATAAGTTTTGCGTTCCCTCATAATACGTTTTGCGTTCCCTCGCAATAAGTTTTGCGTTCCTTCACAATACGTTTTGCGTGCACCCTCGCAATAACTTTTGTGTTCCCTCGCATTAAGTTTTGCGTTCCCTCGTAATACGTTTTGCGTTCCCTCACAATAAGTTTTGCATTCCCTCACAATAAGTTTTGCGTTCCCTCACAATAAGTTTTGCGTTCCATCATAATAAGTTTTGCATTCCCTCACAATAAGTTTTGCGTTCCCTCACAATAATTTTGCATTCCCTCACAATAAGTTTTGCATTCCTTCACAATAAGTTTTGCATTCCTTCACAATAAGTTTTGCGTTCCATCACAATAAGTTTTGCGTTCCCTCGCATTAAGTTTTGCGTTCCATCACAATAAGTTTTGCGTTCCCTCGCATTAAGTTTTGCGTTCCCTCGTAATACGTTTTGCATTCCCTCATAATAAGTTTTGTGTTCCATCGTAATAAGTTTTGCATTAAATCATCATTTTTACATTCCTTCACAATAAGTTTTGCGTTCCCTCGCATTAAGTTTTGTGTTCCTTCAGAATAAGTTTTGCGTTCCCTCGCAATAAGTTTTGCTTTCTCTAGCAATAAGTTTTAATTTCTCTCACAATAAGTTTTGCGTTCCATCATAATACGTTTTGCGTTCCATCATAATAAGTTTTGCGTTCCATCATAATAAGTTTTGCGTTCCATCATAATAAGTTTTGCGTTCCATCATAATAAGTTTTGCGTTCCCTCATAATATGTTTTGCGTTCCCTCGCAATAAGTTTTGCGTTCCCTCATAATACGTTTTGCGTTCCCTCATAATACGGTTTGCGTTCCCTCGCAATAAGTTTTGCGTTCCCTCACAATACGTTTTGCGTTCCCTCGCAATAAGTTTTGCGTTCCCTCATAATACGTTTTGCGTTCCCTCGCAATAAGTTTTGCGTTCCTTCACAATACGTTTTGCGTGCACCCTCGCAATAACTTTTGTGTTCCCTCGCATTAAGTTTTGCGTTCCCTCGTAATACGTTTTGCGTTCCCTCACAATAAGTTTTGCATTCCCTCACAATAAGTTTTGCGTTCCCTCACAATAAGTTTTGCGTTCCATCATAATAAGTTTTGCGTTCCATCATAATAAGTTTTGCATTCCCTCACAATAAGTTTTGCGTTCCCTCACAATAATTTTGCATTCCCTCACAATAAGTTTTGCATTCCTTCACAATAAGTTTTGCATTCCTTCACAATAAGTTTTGCGTTCCATCACAATAAGTTTTGCGTTCCATCGGAATAAGTTTTGCGTTCCTTCACAATAAGTTTTGCGTTCCTTCACAATAAGTTTTGCGTTCCATCGTAATAAGTTTTGCGTTCCTTCACAATAAGTTTTGCGTTCCTTCACAATAAGTTTTGCGTTCCATCATAAGTTTTGCTTTCCCTCACAATAAGTTTTGCGTTCCTTCACAATAAGTTTTGCGTTCCTTCACAATAAGTTTTGCGTTCCATCATAAGTTTTGCTTTCCTTCACAATAAGTTTTGCGTTCCTTCACAATAAGTTTTGCGTTCCATCATAAGTTTTGCTTTCCCTCACAATAAGTTTTGCGTTCCTTCACAATAAGTTTTGCGTTCCATCATAATAAGTTTTGCGTTCCATCATAATAAGTTTTGCATTCCATCATAATAAGTTTTGCGTTCCAACATAATACGTTTTGCGTTCCTTCACAATAAGTTTTGCGTTCCTTCACAATAAGTTTTGCATTCCATCACAATAAGTTTTGCATTCCTTCACAATAAGTTTTGCGTTCCATCACAATAAGTTTTGCGTTCCATCATAAGTTTTGCGTTCCATCACAATAAGTTTTGCATTCCCTCACAATAAGTTTTGCATTCCTTCACAATAAGTTTTGCGTTCCATCACAATAAGTTTTGCGTTCCATCATAAGTTTTGCGTTCCCTCACAATAAGTTTTGCATTCCTTCACAATAAGTTTTGCATTCCTTCACAATAAGTTTTGCGTTCCATCACAATAAGTTTTGCGTTCCATCGTAATAAGTTTTGCGTTCCTTCACAATAAGTTTTGCGTTCCTTCACAATAAGTTTTGCGTTCCATCGTAATATGTTTTGCGTTCCTTCACAATAAGTTTTGCGTTCCTTCACAATAAGTTTTGCGTTCCATCATAAGTTTTGCTTTCCCTCACAATAAGTTTTGCGTTCCTTCACAATAAGTTTTGCGTTCCATCATAAGTTTTGCTTTCCTTCACAATAAGTTTTGCGTTCCTTCACAATAAGTTTTGCGTTCCTTCACAATAAGTTTTGCGTTCCATCATAAGTTTTGCTTTCCCTCACAATAAGTTTTGCGTTCCTTCACAATAAGTTTTGCATTCCATCATAATAAGTTTTGCGTTCCATCATAATAAGTTTTGCATTCCATCATAATAAGTTTTGCGTTCCAACATAATACGTTTTGCGTTCCTTCACAATAAGTTTTGCGTTCCTTCACAATAAGTTTTGCATTCCATCACAATAAGTTTTGCATTCCTTCACAATAAGTTTTGCGTTCCATCACAATAAGTTTTGCGTTCCATCATAAGTTTTGCGTTCCATCAGAATAAGTTTTGCATTCCCTCACAATAAGTTTTGCATTCCTTCACAATAAGTTTTGCGTTCCATCACAATAAGTTTTGCGTTCCATCATAAGTTTTGCGTTCCATCACAATAAGTTTTGCATTCCCTCACAATAAGTTTTGCGTTCCATCACAATAAGTTTTGCGTTCCATCATAATAAGTTTTGCGTTCCCTCACAATAAGTTTTGCGTTCCCTCACAATACGTTTTAAAATTAGCTTTAAATTATAACATTTTTACACATCTACACTCCATGGGGTATGGAGTCTACACTCCATACCCCATAACGACAAAGCAAAAACCAGTCTTTGATAACTTGAAAGAAAAAAAATTAAATATCACACTGACATAAGTATTCAGACCCTTTGCTATGACACCTGAAATTTAGCTCTGTTGCGAAATAATAATTTCAATCATTGTAGCATCAGGCTGCAACATAACAAAATGTGGTAAAAAATGAAGGGGTCTAAATACTTTCTGAATAAACTGCATGTTACAGACATGAAAACGGCTAGTTTTAGGGTACTTTGAAATATGCGTTCCATTTAGGTACAAGTTCAGCACACACGCACAAACAACAACATCATACAGGTTTGGAACATGAGGGTGAAATACTGACAGAATTTTCATTTTGGGGTGAAATGTTCTTTTTAAAGTGATATATTACTTTTTGTAAGGGCTTCCTTCACCTAGAGGAATTGACTTATGTCTTATTATTGGACCACTCCAGCCTAAAGAAGACATTGTGGGTTTTATAAACATTTTAATGGTGAACTTTTTTACCAATATTGTGTACCACTTGTAATGTGCGAACTCAACCACTAGACGAAGTCGTCTTTGGTTTTGTCACAGGATGCACGCCGTTCCGCAGAGGAAGAACCTTTTTTTGCGCCTGCGCACTCCGTCAACTTCCTTTTCGACATCCCGATCGAGAGAGACGCGATGGGTCATCAGCAGCTCTACTGGAGTCACCCTAGAAAATTCGGCCAGGGATCCCGTTCCTGGTCAGTTTCTGTCTTTATAACACGTTTAATATGTTGGATTTAAGAAGGCGCTTGAATGCGGTTCGCTGAGTTTGTCTGGTGTTTATTACAGTTTTGTGAATGTTGCGCACATGGTGATGCCCGCGGACTTGATATGGCGTCCGGTAATGGACACTTTCCGCATGTCTGCTGCTGTTGCGCTCCAAATAAATATAAATATAAATATATATATATATTTTTTATTGTCTAAATAAAATGGTTAAAAAAAAAAAAAAAAAGCATAATATAATCAATTACATTGTTCAGCAATTCAGAGAGTGTGAAATACAATAAAGAACAGAAAAAAAAAAAGCATCAATATTAATACAAAACATAAATATAAAATAATATTTGGGTAGTTATATGAATTTGAAAATCTTTAGAATTTGTATTGTTGCCATAAGTTTGAAAAGGCTTCAAAATGCATCTTGAGATTAAGTGTAATTTACAGAAGGTAAAATATTAGATTTTTATTTTCAGAATAAATTGGGTTTTGTAAATTAAGTAAAATATCATATGGTTTTAAATATAAAGATTTGCTCAATTTTATTGTCATGTCCATTTTAAAGTCAGTCCAAAACGAAATAAAGGGCAATAATGTGTTTCGAAAAGTATAATTTTTCACATACAGTATGGATGTATCTAATAATAGCTGCATTTACATATTTATAAGGTAATGTCCAGATGCTGTGCCATGATTAATGGTTGGGGATTGGATCAGACATTAAAGGAGTTTTTTATTAAATTATTAATAATAGAAAGACCATTTACCAAAAGTTGTGGATTTTGTAAGGTTGTATCATTAATATCTAAAATAGAGGATTTAGTTAATATGCCACTGGTGATGGCCTTAATTATTATTTTTCATTTACAAAAATTGGGGTAAGTACTCCAAATCTTACCGTAGTGTTTGCAAAACTTACTGTAGTACATAATTATAGTTTATGCGGTCTTTGTATTGTGACTCGTGTATATAACCATGAATTGTTTGTCATTGTATTGAGAACCTCAATGTAAAGATGCGCTCTCGAAAAACACGTATGGCAAACAAAAGTTATGAAAAATAACAAAAAAACTAAACTATAACTGCATATATATGCATTAGTTGTTCCAAGTTCACCCCTAATAAAAGTTTGAATCTCATAACATTTCTGATCAAATTTCATCTAATGCAGTTGTACATTTGAGTTTATTTTTTAATAGAGGTTTATATGGACTTCATATTTGAGGTGTAAAACTATTTTAAGATGTATTTGAGAAGAGAGGGTTTTTGGAAACATTTGAGTCCTTCTAGTGATGCTAAAAATCACAGTCCTAAACATGGACCAGTGATGACAAGTAATCTCATGCATAATTGACTTTTACTATTTTATACATTTTAGAACTTTTTCCCCCCTTTAAAACATTGGCCAGACAAGTACAAAGATTTACCAGAGTTTTAAAGAGTAACGTGTACATATTAGGGGTGTAACAGTTAAAATTCTGTTCGGTTTGTATCACTGTTTTAGGGTCACAGTTTCGGTTTCGGTGTTTATGTTCAGGGGACATAAAATATTACTGCCAAATCCAAAATAAAATATACTATTTGGTAGTGGTCGACCGATATGGGATTTTCAATGGCCGATGCCGATATTAAGAAATCAATCTGGCCGATATGAGGCCGATACAATACATGTGAATACAGTAAATGAGAGACAAAGAATACCAATCTAAACAATATTCATAAATTAATGACAAAATAGTATGTGCAATTCCAATTCCATCTCATAAATATACATTTATTTACACTATTAAGTTTAAACAGGTTGTTTACTTTAAGTATAATTAAATGCTGCTGTTCCGAGAATCTTTAGTTTCAGTTTCTGTGTTAGCACCCCCCACCTACACAATGGTTGTCTATGTGCACTGGAACAATCATTCATAAAACGCATTAAACTTTAGTTTACAAAGACGTGAAACTCACCGAGTGGTCTGGGGTGTTCACTGATATGCTCACACAAAAATCGAAAAAACATTTGCAAAAGATGCTTTCCAACAGGTTTTAACGTAGTTTTTGTACCAAGTCAAGTCAATGGAGTCAGACAAAAACTACGATAAAACCTGTTGGAAAGCATCTTTTGCAGCGATTTGTGTGAGCATATCAGTGAACACCCCAGACCACTCGGTGAGTTTCACGTCTTTGTAAACTAAAGTACTAACACAGAAACCGAAAATTCTCGGAACAGCAGCATTTGTCCAAATTTCAATCTTAACCGTTCTATTTCATCAGAAACGATCTTAAAACAGGGCTTTAAGTGTAAAATACCGAACTAACCCTTTAAATAATAATGATTTATGTCTGTTTAGTTTTGCTTGTTTGTTTCTTTGAAACTTTGTAAGCCGTCACATGTATTTGCATGCTCGATTAGCATCAAATCCGACCGGAACATATGAAAAGGTATACTACACACAATATTACGCCAATCATGGATAATCAAATACAGCAGACAGAGATAGTGAATAACTTAATTCAGATTAAGGAATATCTTTTTTCTCAAACATATTATTACTTACCAGACAGTGTTCTCTTCTCATCCACCTCACGCGATCACTGATCCGTAGTGCACGCGACCCAGCTTTTCAGTCCGTGGGAAAACAGCGTCTAGTTTAAACGTAATCGAGAACAGCGACAAGCATCTGAGGAACAGCCAGTCACGGGATTTTTGACTGTTTGTGAGGTTAAATGTTTTCTGTTTTGTTTAAATATATTTGTCACATCTGTGACCCCCACTGGAGCTACCGCTGGGCTGCGGATCTGACATATCACAGTACTGTTTGAATAGGCTTCGCTGCACACCGGAGTGTTTTTGTGTGTAACACAATGTAGCGTCAAGTTAGAAAGCGAATGCTGATTGGTCATTTACTGTGTCTGTCAGATGTCTGCTTCACTTCTGAGTGGCTTGTCTTACGGTGCTGGGCGGAGCAGAGCGAGCATATTCAGTTCATTCATGCTCGCTCTGCTCGCGCCAGTGGAAAAAAGCGCTAATGCACTGTCAGACTGTTTTGAAATATATCGGCCAAACGGAAATATTTATCGGCCGATGCCGATATCTAAAAATTCCCAATATCAGCCGATATATCGGCCTCGGCGATATATCGGTCGACCACTACTATTTGGTAACTGACGCTTCATCAGATTTGCCCTCACTACAGATCACCATGGTTTTACTACAGTAACCATAGATTAAACATTGTATTTGTGGTAAGATCACAGTAACCACAAAATTAACATGGTTACTTTCATGTTACAATACTATTGTAAAACCATGGTTACTGTATGGAAACTACAGTATTACTGTTGTAAAAGAATGGTTAATTGTATCAAAACTATGATTACTGACAAGAAAACAATCATGACAACAGTCATTATTACTTCAGTCATGGTTACTAAAATATTACTGATGTAAAACCATGGTTGCTATATGGAAACTACAGTATTACTGTTGTAAAACAATGGTCACTATATGGAAACTACAGTATTACTGTTGTAAAACCGTGGTTGCTATATGGAAACTACAGTATTACTGATGTAAAACAATGGTTACTATATGGAAACTACAGTATTACTGTTGTAAAACAATGGTCACTATATGGAAACTACAGTATTACTG
This sequence comes from Xyrauchen texanus, assembly GCF_025860055.1. Classification (NCBI taxonomy): domain Eukaryota; kingdom Metazoa; phylum Chordata; class Actinopteri; order Cypriniformes; family Catostomidae; genus Xyrauchen; species Xyrauchen texanus. The sequence goes on from NC_068303.1 coordinate 1,358,139, forward strand.
TTGTAAAACCGTGGTTGCTATATGGAAACTACAGTATTACTGTTGTAAAACAATGGTCACTATATGGAAACTACAGTATTACTGTTGTAAAACCGTGGTTGCTATATGGAAACTACAGTATTACTGATGTAAAACAATGGTTACTATATGGAAACTACAGTATTACTGTTGTTAAACAATGGTTACTATATGGAAACTACAGTATTACTGTTGTAAAACAATGGTCACTATATGGAAACTACAGTATTACTGTTGTAAAACAATGGTCACTATATGGAAACTACAGTATTACTGTTGTAAAACCGTGGTTGCTATATGGAAACTACAGTATTACTGATGTAAAACCATGGTTACTATATGGAAACTACAGTATTACTGTTGTAAAACAATGGTTACTATATGGAAACTACAGTATTACTGTTGTAAAACAATGGTTACTATATGGAACTACAGTATTATTGTCGTAAAACCAGTAATACTGTTGTAAAACAGTGGTTACTATATGGAAACTACAGTATTACTGTTAAACAATGGTTACTATATGGAAACTACAGTATTACTGTTGTTAAACAATGGTTACTATATGGAAACTACAGTATTACTGTTGTAAAACGATGGTTGCTATATGGAAACTACAGTATTACTGTTGTAAAACGATGGTTACTATATGGAAACTACAGTATTACTGTTGTTAAACAATGATTACTATATGGAAACTACAGTATTACTGTTGTAAAACCATGGTTACTATATGGAAACTACAGTATTACTGTTGTAAAACCATGATTACTATATGGAAACTACAGTATTACTGTTGTAAAACAATGGTTACTATATGGAAACTACAGTATTACTGTTGTAAAACAATGATTACTATATGGAAACTACAGTATTACTGTTGTAAAACAATGATTACTATATGGAAACTACAGTATTACTAATGTAAAACCATGGTTACTATATGGAAACTACAGTATTACTGTTGTAAAACCATGATTACTATATGGAAACTACAGTATTACTGTTGTAAAACCATGGTTACTATATGGAAACTACAGTATTACTGTTGTAAAACCATGATTACTATATGGAAACTACAGTATTACTGTTGTAAAACCATGATTATTATATGGAAACTACAGTATTACTGTTGTAAAACCATGATTACTATATGGAAACTACAGTATTACTGTTGTAAAACCATGATTACTATATGGAAACTACAGTATTACTGTTGTAAAACCATGGTTACTATATGGAAACTACAGTATTACTGTTGTAAAACCATGATTACTATATGGAAACTACAGTATTACTGTTGTAAAACCATGATTACTATATGGAAACTACAGTATTACTGTTGTAAAACCATGATTACTATATGGAAACTACAGTATTACTGTTGTAAAACCATGATTACTATATGGAAACTACAGTATTACTGTTGTAAAACCATGGTTACTATATGGAAACTACAGTATTACTGTTGTAAAACCATGATTACTATATGGAAACAATGCTGTTAAAATGAATATGAGAATGGATGTCGGAATGCAAGTTGTATTTTAATCATATGCGGAAATCCTAGTCTTAATCCTGAGCATTTTATTTTATAGCTGAGGAAATAAGTGTATTTGCATGCATTGATAAGCTGCTCTCTTGTTTTTCACAGCCGGGTATGCTCAAACAGACACGGTCTGATCCGCAAGTATGGACTGAACATGTGCCGCCAGTGCTTCAGGCAGTACGCTAAAGATATCGGCTTTGTGAAGGCAAGTGTTTTTGCATTTAAGTGTAATTTAGGTTATTCATTGAGTGAACAATGATAGTCATCCTTTCCTTTTTACAAGTTGAAAATGAATCTTGTAGTTAACATAGAGCTTTAAGTTCATTTGTATTTATGAATGTTTAGCGTAATGATTCGTAAAACATTTTTACAACTATTAACTCTTTGCCTGCCACACTTTATTACTGCAGCTGGATTAAAGGAGTGAACAACTGAACTTCAACGATGCAGAGTCAACATCCTCCCAGGCGACTAACATGACATCATGAAGTTATTTTGGAAAAATCCAATAAATACTGTTTGTTTTCCTGTTCAAAATAAGCCGTGTGTCTTTATTGGTTATAAATAGTTTAGTAGGGTTTAACAGATGGGTCACTGGAGCAGAAACATTGTTCAGCTTAAACGTGTAAATGGATATGATCGATTATAGTTGGTTTATTTCTTATTGCTAAACAAAGACTACAGCTATATTTTGGTTGTAGAAGCAGTGTAATGGAGGGATCAGTTAACAATGGGAGTCAAACGGGGCAATATTCTAAGCCTGAAAAATGTAAGTAAACTGATTAACCCTTAAAGCTGTTAAGATGTTTTTTTTTCTCCCGAATTTGGAATTCCAATGCACAAGTCCTCGTGGTGGCGTAGTGACTCGCCTCAATCCGGGTAGCGGAGGATGAATCTTAGTTGCCTCCGTGTCTCAAAGACTGTCAATCCGTGCATCTTATAACGTGGCTTGTTACCGCGGAGACGTAGGGTGTGTGGATGCTTCATGCTGTTCAAATGGGTAGCTGCGCCCTTGGCGAGAGCCACATTGTAGTGACCACGAGGAGGTGACTCTATGCTTCCTAGCGACCGGGTCAATTTGGTTGCTTAGGAGACCTGGGTGGAGTCACTCAGCACGCCCTGGGATTAGAACTTGTGACTCCAGGTGTGATGTAAAGAAAACTTAAAAAAAAGAATTATGATATAGATTGATACATTGAGACTTGGCCTAAGAAACGACTGAAAAAATTTACTTTTCATTTTGGACATTTTATATCTGGGTGTAAATAAGGCGGCTCTGAAAAAATTTTATCTTCCCAATCATGTCGACTGTATCTGAGAATAAATGTTGTGTTTATACGACAAAGCGATCAAAAGTTACAACATTACAAATGTAATTGATCACAGTGTCCAAAAACATCTCCAAACTAATACAAGATATGAATTGTACATAAGAACTAATTACACATGCAAACACAACAATGACTAAAGGTTTGCATAGCATGCAGACATGATTTTAGTCATGAGATTTCACAGAATGAGTTTCATTCTGTGTCATTTGAGTCATCATTGAGTCTGTGTCGTGTATTTGGCGCCATCTCCTGGTGGTCATATGTAACATTGTGCTTCATGTGGATTATCTAATGATCTATACATCTGATTATCTTGTGTGTGGACTCGATTTAAAGATAATCACAGACTCTAAATAATGTGATATTTTATGTTCCGTTTATTTCCCATAAGTAATAAGCAAAAATGCGGCATATAAGCAACACCAACATAATTGTCACAGATATATACGTAGCTGTTACTCGCTATATTTTTGTCTGTGATTAAAAAATATAGTCTGGTTGTATTTTACTCTGAGATCTTTCCAACAACATATGACACATGAATATTTGAGCAGTTTGATGTTTTTACTGTTTGCAATAATATGTACAAAGCAATTCTTTAAAAAATATTTTTTTTATAAATGATTAAAATGTAACTGATTTGTCTGCAAATTTGAAAGCACTTGTTCAGTTTTGGTCATAACGTCTACATGTATTGTAAAGTAGAGCTTCGAAGCTTTGAAACGAAACCGATTTTGTGTTCAAGACTGTAGTTCATATTTTGACAATTTTTCCCTTCTCACGGAGCTTAAAGGGTTAAAACGCATCTTTAGTCTCGGGACATTTGTATAGTGATTTTCCCCCTTATGCATGGTTGTAAAATGTCATCAACTAGTGTTATTTTTGTGAGTGCAATCTTAAATTTTCTATTTTGAAAATGAATTGGTCAAAAGTTGAGTTAACCCTGTAATGATCAACATCAGGTTCAAACCTATAAATTACATATGGTAAATAATGCATAAAAACTAAGATTATGCAAAAGCTATAAATGATATTGTAAAACATTTGTACATCAAACGGTCCAATCAAAAGTGTAATATTGGAACAGAAGAGGTGCACGTTAATAAAAACAAAATGCTTCCATAAATACTTTCAAATCTCAGTTTTTGAGGGATTTTCCTTCCGTTTTATACACTCAAATCATCTGATGTCTTTTAAAGTAAGTTTACCATCGTAATAGAAACTATTTACACGTTTACTATTTTCCTGCAAAGGTTTGGTGTTGGTTACACAGCATGGCCTCAGGTGCTTTACTATATTAAAGGGACAGTTCACCCAAAAATGAAAATTCTCTCATCATTTACTCACCCTCATGCCTTCAAATCATAGACTGTAAAAAAAGATGGCCGACGCCCCTTCGCTCTTTTCCATTGGTGAGAACTGAAGCCGCCAGTGTCCCGATATGGCGCTGACATCTTGGGACTTGAGTCTGCGCAGTTGCGATTTCGGGACCAGACCTGCGCAGTAGTGAGCAGGAAGTAAAGCCGCGAAATCAAGGCCCCGCCCTCACTCTCGCTGAATCAATCGCAAGCACACGCCCCTGCACTTTTGACTTATGACGGTGTGAAATAATTATAGAAATTTAGATATTACATTTAAAGCTCCAATCTCCCAGTCCTCTGAAGATCCCGAAAAACGTCAGTTGGTGCTTCAGTGACTACTTCAGCTCAGAGAACCTGTCAATCACAGCTGTCAATCATGATGTCACAGCACCGCTTTTATAGCATCAAATAACTAAAAACAAACTTATTTTGAAAACAAACACTTGAAATGACATCAACGTGATAGAAACGACAGTAAATGACAGAAACTATCTTTGGAAAAAAGATATTTGAAGTGTAATTTAATTGTTTAGTTGGTCTCACGTCCCGTTGAATAACATGGGGAGGCGGGGCTTATGACCTATACTAGGACCAGCCACCGGGGGGCGATCGAGACGTTTTGGCTTCACTTTTGAGGGCTTGTGCGGCACACTTGCTTCAAATATTCATTTAGAAGAATATTTCAGCTCTGTAGGTCCATACAATGCAAGTGAATGGTGACCAGGACTTTGAAGGCCTAAAATGAACATAAATGCACATAAAAGTAATCCATAAGACTCCAGTGGTTTAATCCATGTGTGGGTGAGAAAGTCAATATTTAAGTCCTTTAAGATGGATTTAGAGTGAAATGCAGCCTTTCAGAATAAACAGAAAATAAACTAGTTTTTGTGACATTTCATTCTCAGCATTTAAGACGACGAAAACACTGAACTTTCTTCCATTTTGTGTTTCAGATGCCATTGTAGCAATGTAGCATTCACAGTCAGCCATGACTTCTTTATTCAATGAGTGAAAGTGTCCAATAACAGGACGGTTACTGAGATCAAGCGTGTAGTATTCGGCTGGTCATGTGACCCTCTCCACGTAGAGTAAAGCTTTTATAAGGTTACTGACATGACTGGAGTCTTCATGCTCATGATTTACAACATATATTGCAAAATTACAACTCTTGTCTTTAGTTCAACTCTTTTGAGAAAAATGTCCATATTTAAATATACAATGTATGTACATGTAACTAGAGTAGGTATTTTCTCAGATATTTCAAGAGTTATAGAGTTAAAAGTCTTTGAAATGATAGTTCACCCCAAAATGAAAATTCTCTTCCAAAATGGTGCGCCAAGGTCACGAGTTCAACTCTCAGATAAATTGTTTACCTTAAATGCACTGGAAGTCACATTTAATTGACATTTATGCATTTGGCAGACGCTTTTATCCAAAGTGACTTACAGTGCACTTATTACAGGGACAATCCCCCCGGAGCAACCTGGAGTTAAGTGCCTTACTCAAGGACACAATGGTGGTGGCCGTGGGGTTCGAACCAGCAACCTTCTGATTAACAACCCTGTGTTTTAGCCACTACGCCACCACCACACCATTTAATAAAAGTCTCTGTCAAATGAATATATGTAGCCTGAATGCATGTACTGTACATGACCACAACCGGATTGGCGTTGGCGTAGTGGTCTATTGTAATCGGAAGGTTGCTGGTTCGATCCCCACAGCCACCACCATTGTGTCCTTGAGTAAGACACTTAACTCCAGGTTGCTCCGGGGGGATTGTCCCTGTAATAAGGGCTCTGTATAATACATTGGTACTCAGAAGGTTACTGGTTTGATTCCCACAGTCACCACCATTGTGTCCTTGAGTAAGACACTTAACTCCAGGTTGCTCCGGGGGGATTGTCCCTGTAATAAGTGCACTGTAAGTCACTTTGGATAAAAGCATCTGCCAAATGCATAAATGTAAATGTACATAAGAACATTGCTTAATAACAAACACCCCACACATAATATCAGTGGCCAATTTATTGTACACATACAAGCTTGGTTTAAAAATCCTTTTATAGATAATTTCAGACTAAGGTGTGCAATCTCTTCCTGTTCTCATAAACTGCAACGTTGGGAGCTTCCGGTCTTGAAAAATGCCCCAGTCCTTATTTGCATGGGACAAACAATATTTTGAGTTTTCTTTCAATGTCAGCCTTGGCAGGAGAATGGCAAAGATGCTTGCAGCACCATTTTTGAAAGCAACTTTTGAAGTTATGCTAGCTCACTTGTGTCCCTGGTAAGGAGGCCTGAGGTGGGCAAACATAGATGAAGTGCAATGTTCAGTTCAACACTTTAATGCACAATACTTCTAGATGTGTATTCAATGTAAAACAGAATTAGACTTACCATGCATGTCAAACTCATACTCCAGAAGTGCTGATGGAGAAGTGAGATTGTAAGAGCCCTCTAAATCAAAGTTTAATTTATGATATTCTCCAAAAGCATCTGCTGATAACACTGTACTTGAATTGTACCAAGGAGAGAAAGTCTTTGATTTTAGTTTAACACTGTCTCTCGAGAAAATAAATTCCTCATCTCTTTCATCAAAATCATTGTAACTTGGATGAGACAAGTACATATCTACAGCAGCCATGAGGGAGGTCAGGGGAATGAGATCCATTTTAGCCAGAGCTGTATGGTTCATTTTTATGTTAAAATCTTGGTGGAGGCTGATATCACAGCTTGTATCACGTTCTAGCACAGAATGCACACGTATAAGATTTCCTTCCAAGGTCAGGCGGTCATTAATGTCAAACCCCAAATTGCTATATGCATGATCAATTTTGCCATTCCCAGTGGTCTTCACAGTGGATTGCAGACCATCAGATTTTACATAGATGGTAGCATAATTTTCCAGAGTTACCTGAACCGAAGCATTAGAGATATTATTATCAGTGGTTACATTTGTAGCAAGCTCAATGGAGATAAGGAAAAGAGTTGCCTCCAGTTTCAAGGTATTCTCAAAATCTCCATGTCCAACTGCCTTTGAGTCTGGACGATCGAAGGCGTACTTGACCTTCAAGGCTGACACTGCCTTTGGAATGGCCTTGTTGTCAGCAGAAAGTTGGTGAGTGGCTTCGAAAGTGAGGTTTAGAAGATTAATATTAGCATCTGTGTCCATGGACAATACAGCCTCATAGTTATCTATCTCCAGAGTCACAGTGCTCTCATGAGTACCAGCAACATGGGCATTCTCCAGAGAGAGAGCATTGGCCAGTTTCAGTCCACTTTCAGTGGTGGTTAGGGTAGTGGATGCGTTAAGTTTGGCCTTCAATTCCTCAAACACTGAGGCCGTTGTGGCACTAACACACATCACAAAGTTATCCTCCTGATAAATGCCAGCGTTAGAATTTAGGGTGAGAATAGAGGACTTGAAAGACACCTTAGAGATCAAGTTGCCTAATGAAGGAACAATGATGAAGCCCATATCAGTAACAAGAGCAACTCTCTTCTGGTAGACAAGTTTGGCATCTAGATCAATGGCCTGGTCAGTGTTGGTCAAGACATGCCATAGGTCAGTATGACTGTATGAGATCAGGTCTTTTACTACATTAAGGGCTGGCACAAAAGTTTCTAGAACATTCGAGGTTTCCAGGTTGGCCTCACCATTGACAACAGCGTAAATGCCTGTTTCAGCTTTGTTATTGACTAATGTAAAGTTATGACTATATTTGTATTGGTTGAAACGGGCAAGTGCCACTGTACTGATCTGTTGTATATCAGTGTTGAGGGTAACAGCATTGTCATTCTGGAGGTCAATTTCGGCTGACAGCGCTTCATAGAGGCTGATCTTGGTATTACCCTTGTTCTGAAAGTCAATAACTACCTCACTAGGATGAGCCATGATGTTAACTGTATTAGAGAGGGAACCACTGACAGCTCCAACAAACTCTGCATCATGGGCTGCTTTGACTTCTACTTTCATGTCACCCAAGTGAGCCTTTCCAGATGCAACCACCAAACTGTTCTTGATGAATGGAGACTCGTTTTCAACACGAGCACTGAATTCGAGGTGGCTTAGAACAACAGCATCAGCATTTACTGTCATCTTCATCTTCAGAAGATCACTGTCAGTGTGACCAGTGAGAGTCAGCCTGGCAGTGCTAAGGTCCATGTCGAATTGCAGGTCACTCTTATGGGTGCCTTCATCAGAGAAGTCAGGTAGAGCAAATTTGCCAGTGCCTTCATTTGCAACTGTGATGGTGATGGTTGTACCCTTGCGGGCTACAGCCTTTTGAGTCAAGGTGGCTTCACTAGTCAGGGAGAGCAAAGGGATGCTCAGCTGGTGGTTGTAAGATGTTTCAAGAGAGAAAGAGATCCCATCCTTCATGCTAGAGTGAGTAGGATTGTTTGTAGGTATTCGCTCTGCAGAGGCTTCAGAGGCAAATGCTTTCAGAGCCAATGAAGCCTGTTGGTTCAAAGTCATACCAGTGTGTGTTAAATTGAAAGTTTCAGAAACTGTAACATTGGACAACTTAGGGATATATATCTGTACTTTAGAATCTAGATTGTAGTTTATATTGGCATTGTTTGCTGAGGCTCCTTGAGAGGTAAGGAAACATGTGAACAGAGAGTGTTCCTCTGAGGCTTTCCGGAACTCTGCAGAGGTTCTGAAACTGTAGACAGGGCTGCTGACTCGGACCTCACTATAGAGCTTTCCAAAGTATGGCACTACAAGGGCTTTGGGGATTGCAGGGAATTTGATTTGTGGAATCTGAAGAGGAATGTCAAGCATGTGCTCAGCACTGAACTTGGTGGTGGAAAGGGAGATCTCGTTCAGGTCCTCAATAACCTGTTCGAAATGTTTCATCCTCAGATAAGTGACAGTATCATCCAAAAACTGTGAGACACAGACCTGAATGGATTTTAAATGGGAGGTCCAAATGTTAACTTTTTCATCAAGTTGGAATTGTTTGATAAGCTCCACGACTGCATCCTGAACTGCTTCTATCTTTTTATCAACCTCAGATTTCAAAGCTGCCAAAAAACTATCTTTGAGCTGGACAACTCTTCCCTTAAAATCCATTTCAGTAATAAGGTTATTAACATACTGGGGTAAATTCTGAAGATTGGCAGCAATCTCCTCTCTGTTGATGTAATTCCTCATGGCCTCGCCCATGCTCACAAGTGTTGATCTGATGTTATCAAAAACTGCAGGCAAATTGTCAATGACAGGCAGGTTGATTACATGGCCATCACTATTTTTGTCATACTTGAGGAAGCCAGAGACTGAAAAGTCCTGATTATCAGCATTAGCATTGTTGAAGAGATTGGTGAGCACTGTTCCAGAAACTACTAATCCAAGCCTCTCAGGAGTACTGTAAGCATTGATTTCCTGGTTCATTGCATGGTTGTTCACTTTAGATTTAACAATCACTGTAGTCGTTTGTTCAAAGGGTGTCAGCAGAGTGTCAGCCTTGTTGTTAAGGTTTGTTTCAATGTAGACACCATTGTCTAGTTTATGGGTGGTTGAGACCTTGCAATCATGAGTGTGAGCAATAGCAAGTGGCTGTGCTTTCAGGAGGAACTTTGTGTGAATCTTGGCTTCCTGTCTTCCATACAGGTATATTACACCATTAGCATTAGTAATGGCATCAAAATGAAATCTGAATGGAACACCTGTACCACGAATGGTGGAGTCAAAGCCAAAAGTCTCGGAGATCAAATGGGCATCATGAATAAATATGACAGCGAGTCCTGCAATCTCCATTTTAGTGTTGTGTCTTATGCGGGTTCCCTTCATATATCCATCAGTCCTGCAATGAGCAGTGGCCGTAAGACTTTTATAGCTGATCTTATAGGTGTGCTTGAGCTCCTCATGAGTAAAGAGGCTTTGCAGTGAGGTTGTCCCACTTGTGGCCAGGCCATCCTGGTTGAGGGTCAGATTGGCATTATGGGCAGCTTTGTGTCCAGTTAAATAAGCAGAGGCATCACTGTGAATATTCAGACCACTGATGTCCAGTGCTCCAGTGATAAGCGAGTGGATTCGTTCTGAAAAGAGGTCAGCAGAAGTCTCAATCTTAATGTTGACTGCTCTAACTTCAGCTCTTGCCTCAGCTGTGTTTTTGATATTCAGACCAGAAGCTAATGCTTTTGTGTCTGATCTTAGAGTAAGCTGGGATTCCTTGAAAGTCATCTCAGCAATGTTTGTGAGAAGGTCTTCAAATGCTGCTGTTTTGGACAGAATGGACAGTTCCCCATTGGCAAAGGCTGCAGCAATGATATTCTGAGCTCGAAGAGGTGCCAAATCTATTTTCAGTGAAGAATCAATCTTTGCCTCTGGTTTGAATGGGAAGAGTGAGACTGTCTGTACGAGAGCTACAGAACCATGCACTTGACCTGCCTTGAAGGATCCCTCCAGGTTTGAATCTCCAGAGATCTCGTCAGCATTTGCTCCAACTTTTCCAATGTGCTCCAGAGACATCTGCACTCCAACGGGGCTAGTTACGTCAAGCTTGCTGTTGGATTTCACACTGACGTTTTCAGCTATTTTTACTTCTTCTTCAACACTGATGCTGGCATTAAAAAGCCTGTGGATGACTTCTGTTTTTGCATTAGCCTTGAAAGAATTATCAGGTTTGGCCTCAACTAGAGCAGATCCTGGAAGATAATGGTTAAAAACATTCAAATCATGTGCAAAGAGTGCGTGTATTTTTGTGGGGTTGGGGGTGGAGTTACTGATATTTTTTGTACCTTCAAACTTTATGGAGAAGAGGTCAACAGAACTTGTTCCATTGACTTTAACCTTAGCCGAATAGCTTGGGTGTGCAACAGCATCTCTGCCAGCAGACACAGCTGCTTCTAGGTTGTAGAAGTTGCTGCTTATTTTTCCAGACACTATCCCAAAAGTAGGTACAGACAGTGACATACTCTCAGGAATGAAGATCTCTGGAAAAGTAATACAAATGGATGCAACATCCAAGCCAAGCTGAGGTATATTTATGTTTGGCGTTTTGAAGGCATTGGGAAAGTTCAGATCTCTAGTGGACTTCCCACCCAGGGGCAAAGGAAAAGTTATGTTATGGAAAAGCTGGTCAAAGTGATATTCGGCAGCAGCCTCTCTGTTGAAAAATTCAACAAATAAACCCCACTGTGGATTATATTCAGAAAACACCATAATGTATGCACTTCAAGTCTTATTAGCTTTTGAGGTTCATTAGATTAACTTGCACATTTAGGAACAGTCGCTTAGGAAAACTGATCATTGGCAGGGCAGGAACTCTCGAATTCTGCAAATATGGTATATCAACAGTGTAAATTGTCCATAACAGTTTTCCAATACATTATTATTTACTTGGGTATTTTTAAAGGTGGATAAACAAATAAACTGAGGAGAGTATATTTTCATACTTCAATCTCATTCTGGCCATTCGTGTGATCAAGTATTTTTGAGATAATGGTATTGATGGTTTCAAATGCACCGGTGAGAGTGATGTTGTGAATCTCTGAACCGACATCAGATTTAACTTCAGCCTCAATCTTCTCATCATCTGAGATTAAACAGATATTTGATATATGCTCTAGATCATGCTATGAATCATTTGCTAAATATATATAGATGACTTATCATAGAATAAATAATGAATCATTTGTTGCCATGTACTATATCTCAGCATGAGTGTTTGAACAGAGGAAGTATCTGAGAGTTTTAGGTCACTCTTAAGTTCCAACATCAATTCCTCATCATGCTTCACATTTGCATTCAATTTAGAATGAAGCTGAAGAGAGGGGATGAGCATCTCAGCAGAGGCACTGTACTCCTGTTGTTGGTTCAACATCACTGTGGTCGTAGCCTTAAAAAGTGTTCCTATTTATAAGCAAAGGGAAACAAAGAAAGTTGTTTTGAATGCAGATGTTTTTTTCTTCTTCTGATATGTTGTAAGTAAAGCATAATGCTTGGTCATCACAAAATAAACCCTGATAGTATGACCTGGACCCTGAGGCAGGGGTTTTTATTTTGCGATATTGACCTTTTGAAGTTACTTTTCCTATGGACTTGTTGTAACCAGTGGCAGATATAGGCATGGGTGACATGGGCAGTTGCCCAGGGCGGCATCTTGCGGGGGGGGGTGTTGGCATTCGAACAAGACTTATGGTCTTATCTGCCCCCCCACCACACCCCAGTCAACAAAATTGAGGACGTTCTCATTTAGAATCACCACCACACCCCCATGATCAACAACTTTGGGAGCGTTCTTATTTTGAATCATATACAACCCCCCCTCGGCAACACCCCCACCCCACACCATGGTCAACAACTTTGGGGGCATTACCAATTTGAATCATACACAACCACCCACCCCCCCGGCAACACCACCACCCCACCCCCCGGTCAACAACTTTGGGGCATACAACCCCCCCTCGGCAACACCCCCACCCCACACCATGGTCAACAACTTTGGGGGCATTACCATTTTGAATCATATACAACCCCCGGCAACACCCCCACACCATGGTCAACAACTTTGGAGGCATTCTCATTTTGAATCTTATACAACCCCCGGCAACACCACCACCCCACCCCCCGGTCAACAACTTTGGGGGCGTGAAACAAGCTAGATCCGCTACTGGTTCTAACATATTAAGGTACAATGTAGTTTTAATGTGAATGTCTCTATTTTAAATTCTCTTTCATTGAGTTCTTTGTGTCGCTTATCGGTTCCATGTTTTTAAAAAGATGTTTTCATTGGATGGGACATTCCTGAGATTCTAGCTATTTATCAAAGGTTTTATAATCCCATAAAATGAATACTCCAGGCCTCTGAGCAGGCCATGTTTTTATTACGGCCTGCAACTGTTTTGAGTCGCAAGATGGCACCAATTAGCTATTCTAACTTGCGTTGGTATAAAGAGAGAGAAACAGAGAGAGCATCAGTATGTTGTCAGGTACAACAGTGAAATATACAATTTAGTGGTCATTATACAAAAATATTTGACCGCTCAATGCCACAATTTATACAACTGAAGTATTTCAGAGAGCTGAATAATAACATATAAATAAGCATTGTTGTGTAGACCTGTCGCTTACCTTCAACCTCTACTCTAAATGTGCCTTTATCTCCATCATCCTCAAAGATATAGTTGATGGTGGTAGAATACTCTGTGACCTCTCCAGTGGGGTGCAGCTCAATAGCAAATCTAAACACAGATCCAATGTGGATTAAAAGTTTGGAGGAAATCTTTTTCAAGGCTCAAGACTCAGGATAATCTTCTTTAGATTATAGTGTATGGATAATTTTCCCTTACTTGCTGTCACCAGTGAGAGGGAAATAGGGGGCATTATCATTGGACATAGCATCAGAATACTGCAGGACAGAACAGTACTTCAGTCCAGGAACAAAACGATTACATTCCTCTTCGTCAGTATGCTCCCCCATGGCAGGAATGATCTTTGTCTTAGTACCAACAGCAGAAACCAAAGAATTGCTGTATATGGGGGAACAATAACATCATGTACAATACTGTGCAACGGTTTTTGGCACTTGTGAAAAAGCTGCATAGAGAGGATGCCTTTGAAAATAGTGCCATAAATGGTTTTCATTTGTCAATTAACATCATAAAAAGCTAAACCAATGTTTGGTGTGACCAACATTGCCTTCAAAACAGCACCAATTATCCTAGGTACGCCTGGACAATTTTTCTTTATGTTGGCTGATATGATGTTCCAAGCTATTGGAGAATTTGCCACAGTTCATCTATCTATTTTGGCTATCTAAATTGCTTCTGTCTCTACATGTAATCCCAGACTGACTCCATGTTCAGTGGGGGACTCTCTGGGGGGCTATGCCATCTGTTGCAGGGCTCCTTGTTCTTCTATTCTACTTGTAAAAGTAATGTTTGGGAGTCTAAAATTTTATATTTCCTATTGACACACTAAAGTGGCTCAAGCCACTACAGTCATCCTACAGTAATGGTTTTACATGTAGAGCTGTCAGGTTTGATTTGGCAGGACATTTTTGTAAACAAGTCTGTAAACAAAGAAGGTATGGCGGCAGATTACTTGCGAAGACGACATCATTTTGGGATATACATTTTGTAGGACTTTCTTCTTACTATCAGCAACTCCTGGTGTAAATATTCAGTTCTGCTCTGATATGATGATCACAAACAACCATGAGTCTACCTCAAACTATCAGATTCATCCATGAAGAAGAGCAGTGCCAAAGCACAAATGACATGAAAAACAAAACAATGTTCCTCCACATAACTTGCAATTTTATATTTCAACCACAGATGTCGATAGGGAGCCCAGAATTCCATAGTAAGCCCTGTCCTTCATTTCAGACCTCAGATACTTGCTCGATCTGTCAGATTATTTCAGAAGGTGAAGATGGCAGGGGAAAGGAGCTTACCTCTATGGCAGGACGGGACCTAAACTGGTGATAGGTGATAGGGTGGTGGGGGATGAAAACAGCAAGGCATACAAGCGATGAAGGAAGCTGTGCAAGCTTATAAAGCAGAGGCTAGATTGTGATTGAATGAGATGCCTGATTAAAAGAAAGCCCACAAGTCTTCCTGCTAAATCTACCGCTTACACTTCCATTTCATTTTTCTTGGCATTATAATGCATTTCAAGATAAAATATCTTACGTCACACTGATGAGCTTAGTTGGGCCTTGAGGAGCAGGAATGGTGAGCGTGACCTGGTTTTTGCATATAGAGACCTTTGCTCTGAGGCCACTCTCATGATAGATGTTAGTGTGCATCTCCAGGCCAGAGTGAACATAGTCAGGGAAGTGAGCTCCAACCTCGGTCACAATCTCAATGCCAGCAGACGGCATGAAAGCAAATTCACTCTGTAGTGTAGTCACAATATTAGTGTCATATAATAAATACTGACAGATCATTGCACAGAATTCTTGCAGAAGTGTGTTGGACTCACCGTGAATGGATTAAAGTTCAGCCCTCCTTTGATTCCAGGAGTGAATGTTCCAGACAGAGCAACCCTCAGTGGAAAACCAGGACTGGTGGGCAGAAAGAACTCATTATCCATGAAGATGTAGTGAAGGAAAAGCTCATTGTCTGCACTGGAGTATAGGCTCCTGATGAACTGTTTCAAAATATCATTCAGATGATTTAGTCCATTGATGTTAGATGACTGAGTTCCTAGATGAGATTTGTGATGCTGTACTTACATCAGTGTGGATCATCTTCAGTAGATTGTCAATCATCTTGCCAGCAGAATAAACCATGTCTTCCATATCCTTTGTTTTAAGATAGCCAAGTTCAGCACCCAAAAGTCTGAGGTACACCATAGCTTCAGGGGCATCCTGGGCCTTTAAGTCTCTAAAGAGTTTGTTGACATTATGGCTGATTTCTCTGACAATGCTTTGAGTTGCCTACAGTGCACAGGGGGTTGCAACATAATATTTTACCAAATGGATAATATGTTATAAAGAAATAGTTACCATTTTACTGTACTCAATACCTGTCTCTTCTTCCTGTCATTTCTCAAGATCGGAAGCACGTTTTTCAAAAGCCCATTGAGCTGCTGGGGCATCTTGTCTGCAGCATAGAAAATGGTCTTCATCACGGTATCTGGGAAGAATCCATTATCACCAAAGAGGGCCTCAACAAAGGGCTCAAACCCTTTACCCTCCAGACCAATCTGGAAGCAATCAAGAAAAATTATGTTAGCATGAAAAGACAGTACATCCATATCCATTTATCAATGTGGACTTTTGTGGATTCTGTACCTCAACAAAGTCCATATCAAACCCAAAAGCTGTTAAGGCCATTTCCAGCATGACCTCCCTGGGCAGTTCATTTGGAGACTCAATGATCATGTTTCCTTCAAGGGATCCAAATCTATAGTTGCGAGAGAATTGTGTGGGATCCATGACAGTTCCAATATTATTGTCAACAAAGGCCTCTGCAACCTTCTGCCTAAATCTAACAAAATTGGAAAAATCAAGATTAATCAGCTAATATTGTTATAGTTAAAAAGTGGAGTATAATTCATTTACTGGGAAAATTAGATAAGTTAACTTTATAACTAGTTATAGCAGGTCAATTTTATGCATACTCCAGGGTCTCTGGTGTTGTGAAGCTCAAGATGTTGGTGATATGTGAAATGAAAAAGCTCTTGGCCTGAAGATTTTCTTCGGCATGGAGAGCAGTTGCCAACTGAGCAAGTTCAGCAGACTCTGGGTTCTTCATCAAGATGAGATAGGCAGCAACACGTTTCTGTATGGGTGCAGCTCTGTCCAGAACAACATGCAGGAGCACCTTTCTGCCCTGTACGATACACAAATAAACTTTAGATTGACATCAAGCCAACCATAAGTAATGTGGACCTTTTACACCTACATTAGTTACCTCCTCAGGTACAGAAGTCTGTCTGAAGACCTGGATGGCCGCCTGCTGGACTTCAGGGGATGCAGCCGGTTGGTTTATGCACTCAATAACAGCAGACTTCAAAGAAGGGCTTGCAGCTCCCATTGCAGCTCCCATGTTTCCAATGACCTGCAATATATGCAGTTTAGGGTAACGGGACAATTCAGTGTCTATTCTATTATTGTAGACTCTGGAGATGAATGGATGCAAACATACCCTCAGGGACAGAAAGATGTGCTCCTGGTCACCTGTGCAATCACCCATCTGCTCAATGGCATAATCAGCCACTGCCTGGATCTCACGAGAGAGTCCTTCAGCCTCGTAGAGTCTTGTGTATAAGTGTTTTAACAGCAGATAAATGTCACAATTCAGCATTAATCTAAAGTTTTAAATGGAATATATTCTGTTACTATAACTTTCCCTCACCTTCGCACAGCATTGCTGACAGCGTAGTAGATGGGCTTGCTTGGCTTGTACTGTGCCATCTCCAACATTTCCTTTACAAGGACACGAGAGGGATGGGGAACCATTCCCATGGCATATACAACAGCATCAATTTCTACTGAGGACTTGTCAAAGGTCCTGTAAATCTGCATGATAACACTGTTGCACTCTGGGGTACCACACTGTAGCAAGACCTGGTAAGTCAAAGAGCGAGAGATCTCCAGGGCTTCAGGAACGGCAGCAGTCAGGGTCTCAGCATTCATCTTGCGGATCACGGACACAAGCTTGTGGGCCAAGTGAGCTCTCTTATGTCCATTGGTGGTCTTGGAAAGGTGAGCAAGTTCCTTCAGAACATCAAGAGCGACATCTTTATCCTGAATAGGGCTCATGTCCACACTGCTATCTACATGCAAGGGTTTCATGTTGGCCACTTCTGAAGGAGTAGTAGCAGGACATACAATGGTTAAAGACCTTCTGTTCATTGACTTTCTGTTTGATATTGCAAGCAAGTTATGAAGAAGCAGACGTTTCTCTCACTGTGGTAAAAGACTCTGTTGCTGTTCTCAGTAACTCCCAAAAGGTTCAGTTTCTGTTTGCCAATATTGGTCACTCCAGACTCTTTCCTGGTCATTGCCAAAGTCATAGAGAAAAATACAGACATACGTCAGAAGTGCTACACCAAAAGGGGAATTCCAGCAATTTTTACAAAATGAAGTTAGTTACAAACTTGTGAGAGAAGGGCACAAGAACATGTTTCTCAGTGCAAGCACCAGAGGTCATATGGTGCTTCTCATTGTCAAATTTGTAGTTGCAGGTCTGGGTGCTCCTGATCAGATGAGCCAGAGGATAGTGCTTCAGAAGAGAGAAAGACCAATGTTGGAAATGTCACTCCACCAGTCTACACTTTGGTTTTATGTTGAACTTTAATATCTCAGAGCTCACCATGCCAGAAATAAGGGCCAGGGGACTGGTGTGGTCCTTCACCGGTCTGAACTTGTCACATCTGGACAGGTCTCGTTTGAGGGTGATGTCAGTAGGAATGTCCTGTCTTGTGTTTACAATGTAGTCAGTCTTGCACAGACCATAGATGGTGGGCTGGATTGAAAAAAGCTTAATTGTTAAAACAGTAACCCCTAACCCTTACTTTTATACTTTAAACCTATTGTGCTGCAGATGTGAATATTGCCTCAAATCATGTGGCTTGTTTAGGAGAGGTGTGCTATTACTTTTCTAAGCTATCAGACTCTGATTTTGCCTGGTGGACAATAAAAAAAGAATAAAAAGTCCCATAGACCCAAGCCATATGTTGGGACCTGGCAGTGGGCTTTCTTGATTTGGGTCAGTTAGGCACCATACAGAACACCCTAGCATTGTGGCAAGGATTTTTGCACACCAAAGCACCACTCAAATTTTCTTCAGAAGATCTACTTAATATCTACAAAGCAAGAAATATATTTTCATTTAAAAAACAATGCTTATTTCATAAGCTAACCATGTCTTTGTTCTTCTCCTCCTCTAGCAGAGGGACAGCAAGGGCAGAGACGATTCCTCTCTTGATGTTGAGAATGTTAATTAACTCATTTTGTTCAGGGAAGAGCTTGATCTCATTGTCTCCCTCAATGGTAAACTTCAGAGTATGCCTGAAAACAGAGATCACTGTTGAGCACACACTGCAACTAATAACATTTAATAACATTCTTAACATTGAGAAATGTGATCTTAATCACTTATACACTGATGAGCCAAAATATTATGCCTGATATGCTGTTGGTCCTCTATGTGCCACCAAAACTGTGCCGACCCACTAAGGCATGGACATTACAAGAGTGAGGTGTCTGGCACCAAGACATTATCAGCAGATCCTTCAAGTCCTGTAAGTTGTGAGGTGAATCCGCCATGGATCGGACTTATTGGTCCAGCACTTCCCACATATGCTCAATAGGATAGAAATCTGGGGAATTTGGAGGCCATGGCAACACCTTGAACTCTTCATCATGTTCCTCAAACCATTCTTGAACAATGTGTGCAGTGTGGCAGGGCGCATTATCCTGCTGGAAGAGGCCACTGCCATCAGGGAATACCATGGACATGAAAGGGTGTACCTGGTCTCCAACGATGTTTAGGTAGGTGGCACATGTCAAATTTAAAGGCCGGACCCAGGGTTTCCCAGCAGAACATTGCCCAGAGCACCACACTCCCTCCAATGGTATGTCGTCTTCCAATAGTGTATCCTGGTGCCATCACTTCCCCAGGTAAACAGTGCACATGTACACAGCCATCCGCGTGATGCAAAAGAAAACAGGACTCATTGGACCTCTTCGACCTTCTTCCACTGCTCCAAGATCCAATTCAGATGCTTGCGTGCCCATTGTAGGCACTTTCAATGGTGGACAGGGTTCATCATGGGCACTCTGACCGGTCTGCGGCTACGCAGCAGGGTTCGATGCACTGTGTGTTGTGACACATTCCTCCCATAACCATCATTCAAACTTTCTGTGACTAGACCTTCTGTCGGTTCGGACCAGATGGGATAGCTTTCAAATGCCCTCACGCATCGATGAGCCTTGGGTGCCCAACACAATGTCGCCGGTTTGCCCTCCTCGGACCACTGTCGGTAGGTACTCACCACTGCTGACTGGGAGCACCCCATAAGCCTTGCCGTTTCAGAGATGCTCTGACCCAGTCGTCTGGTCATAATAATTTGTCCCTTGTCAAAGTGACTCAGGTCTTTACTCCTGCCCATTTCTCCTGCATTCAACATGTTGACTATGAGAACTGATTGTTCGCTTACTAACTAATCTACCCAGACCTTGATAGGAAATGATCAATGTTATTCGCTTCACCTGTGAGTGGTCATAATGTTTTGGCTCATCAGTGAAGGTGACCAGGTAGCATATACTTGCCTCTTCATTTCAGCTTTGAATTTCTCAGCATCAACTGCTGGCCCAAACACAGGGTTTCGATTGGCGTCAACATCAGTCACTTCGCTTAGTGTGCAGTCAGTGGTGTGCATAATGTATCTGCATGTACCAGGTACTTCTATCTCAACCTAATAGAATATTTACAGGATTGTTTCTTTTTGTTTGTTTTTTGGACGGCATTTCTGCCAGAACCAATAAACAAACAGTAGTATCTTTAGAATTTAGAAGGCAAACACATACCTTGCAGCTGAACTTCGGGCCATTGACTGCCCCATTCAAAGCATTTAAGGACTCTGCTTCATAGAGGTATTCATACTTGTGGAAGAGCTTGTATCTTTTGACCACTAGGGGCAGTAGCGCAACACATTTAATACACAAATATAGGCATGTTGCAGTGAATTTGTCACTGGAATAGTTTATTTGTAATACTACTTTAACCCATACTGACATTTAATTTTGAATTTAGATCATTATAACCATCTATCTGTATGCTGAATGTGCAATACAATTATTTTCAAGACATACTTAAGCATGGTGCTTCTCCATTTTCAGCCTCTGCAATACAAAACAATTGCATATAAAAGATGTTATCACTTTTTTAAAACTCTGCCATTGCACCAAACTTGCATCTAATCTACATCTACAGCTATAACTGATTTATGACACACCAATTTATTGCACGCCTCATGCTGCATTGAATATGATCCAGTTTCCAAATCAATTATGATTCTCATATTTGGAGCCTTTTCAGAAACCTGTAGCCATATTTTGACATCCAAGAGAAACTTTAAAATGGACAGGTGGTCAGAACTTTTAAAGACATTTTTGCTAGCTAGAATAAGCAGTCGTTGATGTACTTACTGGACAAAGCAAAGATGTTCAAAAGCATAAAAAGACAGAGCTTATTGTCCCCCATGTTGGTTGATGAAACACTCTCTTCTTTTGCTGGAGGAGTATTCTCTTGAAACAGTTTATGACCTGGACTTATGTAGCAAACCTAAACTCATGTGGGTGGTGAAGGTTTGTTAAAACTTCAGCCCCCACTCCAAAGTTCATAAAACTGTCCATTGAGAGAAGATAAAGCCAACATATTTAATCAAATTGGACCCAAGTTCTAATTATACATTTAAACTGCATATTTGTAAAATTATTAATATTTTGTTCAGACAAAAATGTCACTCAAACTAATGTTAGCCAAACATGTCCCAATTGGTTTGTCATTCCAGTCTACATCATACTATCATGTACAGTATCATGGGCTACAGTGTGCGGGTTGATATGTGATAGGCTGCTCGGGATACAGCAGAATTAGTAGTAACTGGTGGACTCTGGAGGGTCTTGAGAGAGAGGCATTCTGTAGGGCAATGATTCTGGGAAATATACATTTTACAATTTTAATTTCACTATAGCCTATGGGTTTTGGTATACAGTGGGTCTGTTCCAAAACGTTGCCTCATCCTAACTGAAATGAAGCTTCATAAGAGACCCATTTGGAAAGCTCTACCTTTAGTTTTGGTTAAGTGATGATTACAGAGAGTCGAGTGGCACGAGTTACTCATTATTATACCACGGGTCTGTTGAATGCTTGAGTCTGATTGGTTCACGGACGTTCGAAGACGTGCAATTATTTTTCAAGTTAACGGCTATGAAGTAGATCCAGGTCTAGACCGCATTACGGTTCCAAATCACTTCGCCAAATTATTTCAGTTATTTCAAAGAGCCCTACAAGCTACCACAACAAAATAACTAATTAAAACAAAGTCATTGGTTAAAGTAAATATGTTAAGAACGTCCAAACAATGTTTAAAATATCCTACATATATTTAAATTTCGGTTCAAAAGAGCCCTCGCGCACTTCGCGCGCGCGCGCACACACACACCGAGAGAGAGCGAGAGCGAGAGAGAGAGAGAGAGAGAGATCCGATCACTGCCAAACTGTGCTTTATCTGAAACCCCCGTGTGAAATAACTAAAACCTCTCCACTTGAATCTGAAAAACTGTTTCCTCTGAAACCTAAACTTAAATGGAATCAATCCAACTCGGATCAATTCAAAGAAAATATGAACAGTCCTACTATATCAAAAATGCTGGATGAATTTATGTCCATTGATTTCACTTTAGATATTAATGGAATAAATTTAGCAACAAAAAACGTAAATTACATATTCAAAACATTGATAACTCTATCTAACATTAAACCGCAAAGCAAACATAAAACGCATCAACAGAGAATGAGAAAGGATGTCTGGTTCGATGATGAATGTGCCGGTCTCAGAAAAGAACTGAGGAGACTCTCTAACAAAAAGCACAAAGATCCATCCAGCCAGACAGTACGGCTCTCTTATTCAGACTGTCTGCAAAATTACAAAAGAATTTTGAGGAACAAAAGAGAAAAATATTTTAAAGCCAAAATCGATGAAATTGATGATTCGGTAGATCAAAATACTTTCTGGAACCTTTATAAAAAACTAGAAAAACCCAAACTAGAGATGTCACTCCAGAATGGCACAATTTGGAAATCTTACTTTGAAAATTTGTATCGAAAAATTGCACCAGCTGACCTTAACCAACCTCAGAGTAAAATAAAGAAAACATTAGAAGACTTGGAGAAAACAATTAAGAATTATCAAAATCCATTAGATAAATATATAACAATATCTGAAATATTAGAACATATAAAACATCTTAAATTAAAGAAAGCATGTGGACAAGATCACATTAGTAACGAAATGCTTAAACTCAGCAGTCCCAGCATGATTCAAACTTTAGCCAAATTATTTAATTTGGTGTTGTGGTCCGAAGCGTCCCTGAGAGCTGGTCTGAGGGACTCATCACACCCATATTCAAGAAAGGTGATCGATTCGACCCCAATAGTTATCGCGGCATCAGTGTGGGCAGTGCTTTAGGAAAACTGTTCTGCAGCATCATAAACAGGCGCATCGTCTCACACATTTCATCACACAACATTTTAAATAAAGCACAAATTGGCTTTTTACCAAAACACCGCACATCCAACCACATCTATTCCCTTCACACTCTCATCAACAAAAACATCAAGGACAAACAAAGAAAAATATTTGCATGTTTTGTAGACTTTAAAAAGCATTCGACTCAATTTGGCATGATGGTCTACTATACAAAATCCTACAAATTGGCATCGGCGGAAAAACATTTGATATTATAAAATCTCTGTACAGCAACAGCAAAAGTGCTGTGAAAATCAGTGACCACAGAAGCGCGTTCTTCCAGCAGGGCCGTGGAGTGAGGCAGGGCTGCAGTCTGAGCCCGACTCTATTCAACATCTACATCAATGATCTGGCATCAGGCTGGAGAGCTCGACTGTACCCGGTCTCACTCTACACCACACACAGGCCAGGGGTCAGGGGTCAGAGGTCAGATGTCTGCTGTACGCGGATGATCTGGTCCTGCTGTCCCGCACACCTGAGGGCCTTCAGCAGAGCCTGTCCCTGCTGGAACAGTACTGTCAAGACTGGGCCCTGACAGTCAACCTGGACAAAACCAGAGTCATGGTGTTCCAGAAGAAGGCCCGATCTCAGGCACACAAACACCAGTTCCTGTATAAAGGCCAGGTCCTGCAGCACAGCACGAGCTATAGTTATCTGGGTATCGACATCAGCGCCTCGGGACGCTTCGGTCTGGCTGTTAAAACTCTGAGTGAAAAGGCACGGAGGGCTTTCTATGCCATAAAATCACGATGCGGACACTTAAAATTACCCATTAAAACCTGGATCAAATTATATAATTCAATAATAAAACCAATTATTTTATATGGATGTGAAATTTGGGGACCAGTACTAAATTTTAAAAATTGGGATAAAACACCAGTAGAAAAATTACAATTGGAAATTGCCAAAAATATTTTAGGGGTCCACAGAAACACGTCCACCGCCGCCTGCAGGGCCGAGCTAGGCCTGTACCCGCTGAACATTGAGATCCAGAAGAGATGTGTTCAGTTCTGGCATCACCTCCATCAGTCTGATCCAGAGTCAGTGCAATATAAAGCCCTCCTCGCCAATGAATCCTCAGCAGAACCTCATCCTCTGAACACACTCGCTCTTCAACTCGTCCATCAGACTATACTCCCTATTGACCACAGCTACAGCCCCAAAATTATTATTAAAGAAATCCACACAAATCTAAAAGACACTCATGATAAATCATTAAAAGCACATTTTGACCTCCAGAATAAACTCCAATGTTACTCGACCCTCAATAGAACCACTAAATTGGCCAGTTATCTATTTATTAAACATTTTAAAGAAAGACAAATCCTCTCCAAATACAGATTAAGTGACCATGACCTAGAGATAGAGAGAGGAAGACGTAGACAAACATGGACAGAGAGAGAGCAGAGGATCTGTAGACACTGTGATCTACAGCACATAGAGGATGAGGAACACTTTCTGCTCTTTTGCTCGAAATATAGCAATATAAGAGAAACGTTTCTGCCCAAATTTGAAGCCTTGATCCCATCATTCTATGAACTGAGTGACACTGAAAAAATGTCCTTCTTACTCGGAGAAGATGATAATACAGCTGCACTAGCGGCTAAATATGTGCTAGCTATTCACAACGCCAGAGACAGCTAATTCTCTAGAGTGACCCAATGTATTTATTTATACAGTGTGTGTATATTTATTTATCCATCTATTTACAATGCTACATGTGACATGATTTATACATATATGTTTTGTTTGTTTGTCTGTTTGTTTTATTATTTATATATAATATGTTGATGCTTTGGCAACATTGTGTTACACAGTCATGCTAATAAAGCAAATTTGAAATTGAAATTGAAATTGAGAGAGAGAGAAGCAGCGCGAGCCTCCATTGCTCTAACAAGACGTTTTCGAATTAGCAACGAAGGCTTGAGCTGTATAGGCTAGTTGATTTTACGAACGTTCCATTATTGTCAGACGTCACTGGTGGGCGATGGCATTTCCGGTCTAACGCTACGTTAGCTTCATCGACGACGCCGGTAACTGTCAGGTAAGACCAGATAAACATGGCTTTCTACACCAGATCCCTTCAACATCTGCCAAGGATAACGATAAACGACGTACACAGAATAATTCAAGCGTCATCATCTGCTCCCAAGAGCAAGAGAGAAAAGGGTTTCAAAATATACGTCTCTTCATTCATTGACAATTATGAAGGTAAGTTATGCTATGTCTTTAGCTAGCTGTAGCACTAACGTTTGCGATAATGCTAGGTGACGTTAGGCTAGAAAGTAACCTTTACAAAATACTTATTAAACGATTCATTTTAGTTGTTGGTCACATGTGGTTTATTATATGTTCATTTTACTATCTGACATTGAATAAATGTATGGGCGTTTCTTCAACAAGGGGCACTTTTAGGCTTGTGAAGTTGAATAAAAAGACTTGTTCAAAAGTCACGTAACACAGTCTCATAAGTTTAAATAATTTGTCTAGTTTTAAGTAAAGTAGTAAGAGGACGAACTTAGATTACAAGAGAAGTTATGAGACTGTTATTCTGTTTTTAAATAACAGCATTGAAATGTCATTTCCACCACATCTCAATGCTGTTATTTAAAAACAGAATAACTTATGTCAGTCAAGAATTGTCTAAGATCATTTTTGTAACTAGTTTTATCAGTTTTTCCACAATGTACAATAATTATAAATTTGTCAATGAGATAAATTAACTGCCCTAAGGACCAAATGGTGAACTGTACACCTGTCACACTCTGAAATTTAATATTGGTTTGGGCAAGAGCTTATTAGAAAATAAATAACTTGCATTTTTATATTAAGTAGAGCATGATCTCGTAAATTGTGGATACATTTTTAATGTGTGATGAGAACTTTTTAAATATTTTTAAAAAATTTGTGTGGTGATGGAAATGACAGGGTGGTGGTGGAAATGACAATGAATTAACGTGAATGTAGAGAAACAGTGGAGATGTTTATTATAAAAACAATTAAACTCATCACACTCAGTAAACTCAATTCACAAAGCCATTAAACATAACCACAACTGTTTTTAGTGTAGTGCTGAGTTTGATGTAGCCTATACAACTGATTCGTCTCACAGATGAACGGTTACAGTGCATACTGTAAATAACTGACACAACTGATGGCAAGGCAAAAATATAAGCAATAAATGATGCAACAAAACTGAATTTTCATCTAAATGAAATCAATTAATATAAAAGTATAATTTAGAAATAAATATAATATTATAATCTAAATATAAAAAGTATTGTAATTTATTATAATATAAAAAGTATTACACAAATCTACTCTTGCAATCCATATCAATTGTACTTTGGTCATATTTTTAAAAATGACATTTATGGTTACAAAGTACATAAAAGTGCCCATAGTCTAAGAATCACCCATATACTAATGACTTGTGTTGTTCAGTTACATGTATTGACAGTATTTGGTTATCCCCAGTATCAAGTAAAGATCTACAGACAGGGAGAGTCAGCATCCGTGCTACCTGTCATAGATCTTTGAGGAAACATGAGAAACCTCACACCATCAGAGTAGGATGAAAGACAGTTCAGTTGTTCGTCTGATCCAACCAGTTCTGTTCCAGTTATGTTCTGGGGCTTCAATTTGGCAATGATGGGTTAAACTGGCAAACAAATGTATAATTACCTAAACAAGTTGAACATCTTAGACAACTATCTAGCTAGCCAAACGTTTGAAGTAGGTAACACTATGATGACACTTGCCTGCCCTATTAGTGTTCTAGTAGACCTACCATTCCTATATGAAACCCCAGAAGCTGGTTGTTGAGACAGTTGCTTTGTTATTTATATTGTGTTCTGTTTAACTTACTTACTTTCTTACTAACCCTAAAGTAACCTCATTCTCTAACTCCTAGTAGCTAACTTGAAAAATAATGCTAAATGCACCTTTGACTTTGAGATATCTGATCAGTTTGTGATCTCTGCTGATTATAACACACTTTTTTGTTTTTTAAAAGATTGTCCTTGAAGACTCCACTCCTGTTCAGCTCTATGAGGTCGAGTGCTCCTGTGTGGCTGGCAGAGCCTTATGCAATCATAATGTTGCATTACTGTATCAGACTGCTCATTACTCACAGTTAAACATCACAGCTGTACCACCTGTTTTGAGCTGCACAGAGAGCGAACAACGTTGGCACAAACCAAGAACTATGGTAAACTTTAAGCAGCATAATTCCATGCTTATGCAAGATTTGCCTATAGTCCCATTCTGTGACCTCTGAAATGCCTTTTCATTTATTATTGATAGGGTGTGAAGCCGGGCCGTGTGAGTGACATGGTGGTGCTGTCTGCAAAGCCCAAACAGAGGACGGTAGCGAATGGTGTCAGGTATGTCCAGTACGTCTTGCTCATTTTGAATTAATCAACCAATATGATTATGGTTGTCTAAATATAAATGTGTGTAAATGTGCAACTCTACATAGGAGCACTCTCTACAAAGCGATGCGGGGGGATCTGCCTGATCCTGATGTCCTGAGGGTGGCGGAAGCTTACGAAGGCTTTCCATCGGACATAGCACCTCTCATTACCACCATGTCCATCAGTGCTGATGTCCCGTTGGTTGAGTCAGCTCTGGGAAAAGTTCAGGAGGGCAGCCCGATTGCATACCAGCAGCCAGTGCCAGTCAGCCGCATTATTCTTCTTCACACTGGTGCTCCTCCACCCCCACCTCTGCCTTTAGATGGCTACAAACTGGAGCCCACTACATGCCAGTTTGTGTGCAGTCTCCACCAGCAGCTGCATCTGCAATCTCTGCAGACTTCCTTGGATACAGCAAGGAAAATAGAAGAATCAACAAGGGAGCAGAGTATGTCCACAGAGTGGCACCAAGTCAGAAGGATGAGAGTAACATCATCTCACTTCAGGGAGGTATGTCATGTTCGCAGTCAGACTTCAGCGGAACAGCTTGCTGAAAGAATGATTAGGGGAGTGGCACAAACAGCATTGATGAAAAGAGGTCTGGCATTGGAGCCACTAGCCATTCAAGAATATTGCAAAGCAAAGAACACTAACTACTGGCCATGTGGCTTCGTTGTACACCCCGATGCCCCCTGGTTAGGGTCTTCCCCTGATGGGGTTGTTTTCGACCCAACAGAGAACCCACCCTTTGGCCTGGTGGAAGTGAAATGCCCCAATGTAAAAAGTTATGTTGACTGTAAATACCTAAAGCTTCACAATGGCACCATGAATCTAAAAAAGCAACATGGTTATTACTGGCAGGTGCAAGGACAACTCCTGCTTACAGGTATGGACTGGTGTGATTTCGTTGTTTTTGCAGAGGAGGATATGATCAGTCAAAGGATCTACAGGGACCCAGAGGTTGCTGCCGTCATCAGGGAGAGGGGAGACTATTTCTATTTCTACTTCTACTTTTATTTATCATCTTGCATGAAAATTTAAAATCAACCCACCTCCCAAAAGATGTGTTTGTAAATAGTGTTAATGTAAATAGTTCTCTTTAAGAAATGCACATGTATGTACATAAACAACAAACCTATACAAGGTACCTTTTGTTATTATGAATTCAGTGTTAGTAGTTATTAGATTACATTTTATTGTCATTTAGCAGAGTACAGGTACTGTATTATGTGCAGTTATGTGGACTAGTTATCTACAAACTCATAACTCACACAAAATGTCAAACGTTGCACCACAATGTTTATTTACATAGTTCATCATTACAAATCTATACAATGTTACAATTATAGGAGCCATGTTATTACTTAGTGTAGTATGACAGCTTGTGTCTTTGTATAATAAATGTCTGAATTAACTAATGTATTTGTGTTCCTCCTCAATATTTCAGACAATTTTCTGAAAGGTATATCACAAGATACAAAAAAACAAACAGCATAGTAAATTACAAAATATATAAGCAGTATATAGAATGTCATAGAGAAAAATACAGTCACATGCCAGTCTAGATTTTCACTGCTGAGTTGCCCATGCCTTGACAAGGGGTCCATTTTGGTAGTTTACCAAGAAGCAAGCCACACTGAACAGTTGATCAATACTCCCACACACACATAAGGGAATAACTTTTTCAAACAGTTTATTCTCTTTAACTCTCCGGATACACCTTTCAACGTGAACCCGCAGACGGGCGATGGACTGTGTTTGTTCAACATCCTGTTTACTCATCTGAGTTTTCTTTGACAGAAAAGCAGGCCGGTAAACTTTGCAGGGTACAAGACCATCCACAAGAAACCCCTTGTCTACCATAATTGCCATGTCAGCTGTGAGTAATTTTGTAATCCCTGAAATTCTGAAAATTTCCCTATCACTCATAGAACCTGCATACAGCGGAGAGACAAAGGTGATGGGACCATGGGGGGCAATGCCAATCATGGCCTTGAAAGTGGTGTGTGACTTGTAATTGGAGAACACCTCACTTTGCAGAACAAGAGATGAGGGTGTTTGACAAAATATTTCTGTACAGTCCAGCACCACTTGTGTGTCGGCGTATGTGGAAAACTCTGGTGGTAAGTGAGCTTGTACAACCTCTTTTGGTAGCCACAGCCTGATGGAACCAAGAAGGTAGTACAGAAAGTGTGTCCAGGTCGTTATAATTCTGCTGACAGTGGTGCGGTGGATACCAAAACGGTTGGCAAGATCACGGAGAGATAGGCCAACGGAGAGATGCATTAGGAACAGAAGTAACTCGTCTATGGGCGCAAGTTTCTGTTAAAGAAATTATAGAAAACTTATATTAGCAAAAGTAAAATTACAGTTACATTTTTACTACTTAAGAGTAGATGCACCACCTAATGAAATAAAGATGGAACTTAAATGGGTCAGAACTATGTAACAAGATTCGCCTTTGTACTGTGATTCATTGTACATAACATTACATTACATTTGGCTGACGCATTTTTAACCAAATCGACTAACAACATGGTAAACCGTTTAAGTTTTAAAGCAATTCTCTCAACAATTCTAGATGTAAAAAAGGTAGAGTACAGTAAGAATAAGTGCATCGGTGAGTGCTGATTTTAAACAGTTGAGTGTCAGTTCTAGACAGGTGGTAAGTGCTAGGATCAGCAAGACTAGTTGTAAGTAGTGCTATGAGAGGAGATGTTCTCTGAAGAGCTGGGTCTTCAGGAGTTTTTTGAAGACCCAGCTCTTCAGAGAACATCTCTCATTGTAGCCTTAAGTGTGCAGAATGCAGCTGGGTGGGGGTTTACTGGTGATGGGCAGTGTGCTGTTTGGGGGGTATGGAGTGGGGGTAATGGAAGTCAGGTGCATGTGTGTGTGTTATCTGGGTTAGTATAGTAAATATGCATTAATCTACGAAAGCCTGATGACATAGCTTACTGTTGATCTGTGTTGAGTTGCACCGGCTGCACTGGCACTGGTGACCCGCACCATCTTGGTATTCGCTGCTGACTCCACAAGTTGCCAAAAGGCCTGGAAGTGCTGGTATGATGCAAATCTAGCAATGAAACAAATTATGTCGGGTTAATTAAACTTCAAATGAAATTCGATGTAATGGTAGACATACTGATTTCAAAACGATTTTTCATAGACATGGTCATGGACCTACCTTGTGTAAAACCGAATGTCCTCATCAGACCCTGCAAGACGCTCTACACCAAATCTCGATTGCAGTTGCAGAGTTTCAATCTGTTGTTGCAGCTCCTGGACTTTTTGCTTCAACTTTTCGTTCTCTTCCGCTAACTCAGATGGAGTCACCGATGTCGTCGGAGTTACAGAGGAGTCATGCTCCAATGGTAACGTTACTTCCATCTCGCAATCAGAGCCATCAGTCCCTGTCAGGGGGTCCGGCGGGGGAGAGGGGCGTTTAGGGCAGCGCTCCCAAACACTGCACCTTGGCGCTGGTAAACAAAAATTGTTCCACTCAAAAAGACATGGCACAGCTCCTTGAACAAGTTTTCGGCGTCCTGTGGTTGTTATGATGGAATCTTCTACCTTAAAATGTCGACTGCAGACCCGGGTGTTATCGGTAGGAGTGAAGTTCTCGCGTCTTATCTTGACTAGCCACTGAGCTCGTACCTCAGGCTGACGCGGAAAACGATGAAAACTTACTTCGAATTATACCTCGATGAAACGGCACATCGAGGAACACTACAATGTAATTTAGAGTTGCCAATTTGATACTGATATGTAAGACGTTTCTTATTTACTGTTAACATTTTTACGGTACTCACTGATAGCTTGCCACTCACTCTTCAACAACATCTACATCGGAAATACCGGTAGTAGTAACCTAAACCGGAAGTCCCCCTGCCCACCACACAGATTTCGAACGTTCGTCGCGTCACCCTGTGCACATAGCGAATTAATGCTAGATACACTTGATCAGTACAACAGTTTCTAATCTGAGACATCTGTGGGAAAACCCCTCGAGAACACACATTATACGCGTAACGCACACACTTAAGGACCAAACATACTCGTGAGAGAGAAACAGAGTCGTTATGTCAGCGGGGATGAAAAAAAGTTATTAACGGGAATATGCCGATTTTGAAGCGACGTTACTTCTGACCAGAGCCGCATCAAAAATGGTAATCACAGAAGCAATCTCTATCATTTTCTGAGTTTCTCTCTTTCGATCCATCAAATGCGAACTCTCACACAAACGCACTAACTTGTTTCTCCAGTAAGTCATGGAGTAAAGCAGCGCAAGCATCCGTTGCTAGTTCTAACGTGACGTTTTCGAATTAGCAATGAAGGCGCCAACTGTTTTGCGGAAGAAAGTAGTTCCACTCACAATTGTGTTTTAGGGACGAAAACCAGAAAATGTTTTAAGACAAAACCCTGAACGATGTCTTAAAGTGTGGTAAACATGGTATAAGAGGAATAATTGACTCCGGACCATTGAATTGTTTAAAAGAATAATGCACACCCCATGTGCGTCACTTGACCGCATTAGCACCTCGTGTGTGTAATATTTTTAAACAATTCAACGGTCCGTCATCAATTATTACTTACTAATTAAATGTTTCTTTTTGTTATTTTTGTAAAAGAACTGATGGTACCAGGAGAGTTGCATGTAATGTACAAATATTTGTTTGGCTTGTTTTCCTGACGAAAGGTCAATAATCAGAGAAAACAGAATATTAGGACAGGATCAATACAGTTCATTTAATTAAATACAGTGGGGCCAAAACATTTAATCCATTTATGAAAATGCTTGTAATTCGAAATATTCCCTAACAAATTATCATATCATTATGACAATTTAAGTGACATGTTTATTTATTTATGTTCCTCTTTTGCTTTAATGACTGCATGCACTGGAGCTAGCATGGACGCCACATGTTTTCCCAAAACTGATGATCTATGTTATCCCAGCATGATTTGTAAATGTCCCAAAGAGCATCTTTGTGTACAAAAGAATGAATATGGTCAATGTAACACAAAACTGTCAAGAAAACAGAATGTAGAGTTTAAAATGCTTTGCAAATTGTCTTTATTTTGTTATTATAATAATGATTTTTGGCAGTTCATGTGAGGTACAGAAAAATGGTTCACAAAAGATGTTTCACAACTTATAGGCTAAAATAGAACGGAATCATGATTTCCAGATTTCCATCACAAACTTTGGCAAATACGTCTGCCTCTGAAGAAATAAGGACAGTTAATTTGCTGGTGAGTTCAGTAACAATGTTACGTACAAAATCTGAAAACTCAATTAGAATCTTTTGTTGCACAACAAGAAATGTATCAACTCGTTCCACAATGCTCTTAATTGCTCTTAGAACATTTGTATAATAAGCATTGAGAGAGAAGGCAACCCTATCAAGGATATCAGAATGAATATTATCAATAAACTCTTGTGACTTTTCAACAATCTGCTGGATAGTCTGTCCTAGCTTTTCAAGTTGTATATCAAAGCTTTCAAGGTGCTTCACCAAGTCCACAGTCCAGGTCAGGAGATTTCTTAGGCTACTCTTCATATAATCTATGATCCTGGCTCCAGTTATGACTTCACCAGAGGGCAAGGTAATCTGGATTGAGCTAATGCCCTCACCTATATGAGTGAGGTATGCTTCCAGGATGTTGGTGATTACGGGAATATGCTGTTCCAGCACTGAAGCGACATCGCTGGTGATCTTCTTGTAGATCTCAGGCAAAGTAGCCTCCTCTATACCAGGCAGTCTTACTTTGGTCTCCCTTACACACTTAATGGCAGCATCAAGTAGCATCTGGACTGTCTTCTGGGACTGAACAACAACATTTCTGAAGAGAACAGACAACTGGCTTAGCTCTGGGGCATGGTTGGAGGCAGTGGTGTAGGCTTCAGTGATGGCATTGACAAAAGCGTTCTTTAGCCGGTCTAATGCACTAAGGATGCCGTATTTCTCTGCAAAACCTGTTATTGTAGAGAAAATGATTGGCAGTCTCTCATGAAGTCCCAGAATCATATCATTGGGAGTTTGGAGGTTGTATGTAACCTGGAGATGAAATTTCTCATTGCTCTTTGTAGCAGCTTTGATGACTAGGATGTCTACATCATTTTCTGGAGCGGACTGCAAAATGAAAAAATGACTTGTAAGTACACAGATACATTTAACTCATGTAAACTATATTTAACAACAAGACACTCTTGGATTGGAGAGGATACTCACAGCGTAGCGGCTGTGGAGTCTTGCATGCAGCTGGGATGGAATTCTGCCTTGCAACTGAAATCCAAGAAAACCAGTGGAAGGAGTTGATACAGACACGCTAATGCCATCTCTACGGGCTGAATATCTGAAGTTGACATCAGTGAAGGATGGGCTTGTGATGTCCACATTCACAGTGTGGCTGCAGTGAAAGAAACAGCTGTTAAACTTGATGTTTACGGTATTTCATACAGTTGTCAAAAATGTGCCTAGAATGAACACTTAATTGATGCTAAAGGAATATTCTGGGTTAATGGTTTACTTAGTAATTTAGTTCCTCATTTAAAAAGTTTAACTTCTTAAGAAATTAACAATAATTTTGAATCATATGTATAAAATCATGACCAGTCATGTGAGATGAAGAGCTCAGTCATATCAGTAACCTTATAAAAGCTCTTTTATCCCACATGGGGCATGGGCACCTCATGGGAGTAGCCATGTTAGCATCACATGACCAGCTGAATACTACTTGCTTAATCTAAATTACTAACCTGTTATTAGATACTTTCATTTTTGGATTAAAATAACCCCGTTTTACTAGTGACTTTCTATGATGGCATTGGTAACTGAAAACTACTGCACGTTGTTTTTAACCTGGAACACTCCTTGGATGCATAGAAATCCAATAATTGTAATAACCTTGTAGTTTTAAAAACCTACCTCAGAGCTCTGGTTAAAACATTCTGAACA
The DNA here is from genome assembly GCF_025860055.1 of Xyrauchen texanus. Lineage (NCBI taxonomy): Eukaryota > Metazoa > Chordata > Actinopteri > Cypriniformes > Catostomidae > Xyrauchen > Xyrauchen texanus. The sequence goes on from NC_068303.1 coordinate 1,392,487, forward strand.
TCTACGTTTACTTCAGCATGTTTGAGTACTGCTTTAGCAGTTATGCTGGGCCCTTCATTTTCCAGGACAGCACTTAGGGAGCCTGTGGTGAGCAATCATAAATAAAACCAGGTGAAGGTCAAGTTCAATTGTCATCATATTGATTGTAGTAATCAGTGGACATGGGGATTATACATACTGTGTAAGTCATACTCCAGTATTACAGCTGGAGATGTTGCAGAGGCCTTAAAATCAATCTTGAAATCAGGAGCATTGCCATCAACTTCTGCTGCTACATTTGTTGTGTACACAGGGGAGATCATTTTTGCAGTGTATGCAACCTTCTGTTTGAGGGCAGTCACTTCCACATCTATCTTATCATAGATGCTGACTTCTCCAAGGGAACTTGGCTGAGACAAGTCAATTTCTACATCAGCCTTGAAGGACCTCAGAGGAGCTAGATCAATTTTAGCTTGCGCAGTATGCTTCCCTTTTGAGTTAAGATCTGCAATATTGACTTCGTTGTTAAAAGCAAGATTTAGCACAGCATACACACGGCTAAAAGCTGCCTCCAAGGCCAGGCTCTCATCAATATCAAACTCCAGCTTGTGAACTCCATGATTAACACTGCCATTACCAATGGCTTTCAGAGTGAATCGCAGACCATCTGCATTTGTATACACGATGGCCTCATTGTCCAGAGCTCCCTTAACAATGAAACTATCCAGAAGTGTGTTATCAGTGGTTCCTTTTGTGGTAGACTCAATGGAGATGGAGAAAAGCATCGCCTCAAGCTTCAAGGTGTGCACTGTATCTCCACTACCAACAGCCTTAATGATAGGAAGGTCAAAGGTGTGCTTGATCTTCAAGTTTGAAACTGCCTTTGGGTGGGCTTTGGTGTCAGCAGAAAGGTGGTGGGTAGCTTCAACAGTGAGGATTGGCAGATTAATTTTAGACGTGGTGTCAGCGGACAATGCAGTCTCATAGTTATCTATGTCCAAAGTAAGAGTACTCTCATGAGTACCCTCAATGTGGGCATTCTCCAGAGACAGAGAAGTGGCCAGTTTCAGTCCACTTTTTGTGGTTAGGCTGGTAGTTCCATCAAGCTTGGCCTTCAATCCCTCAAAAACAGAGGTAGTTGTAGCACCAACACGAATCACAACATTTTCTTCCCCATAAATACCAGCATTAGCATTTAGGTTAAGAATAGAGGACTTAAAAGATACCTCAGAGATCAAGTTTCCCACTGAAGGAATAACGATATGGCCCAAATCAAAAATAGGAGCAAACCTGCTCTTCTGGTAGACAAGTTTGGCATCTATATCTATGACCTGGTCAGTGATGATCAAGAGGTGCTTGAGGCCAGTATGCTCATACAAGCTGATATCTCTTATTGCTGGAATCTGTAGGTCAATGACTGGCACAAACATTTTTGGAATAGTGATTGGAACTTTCAGGAACTCAAGATTGGCCTCACCATTGACAACAGCATAAATGCCTGTTTCAGCTTTGTTATTGACTAATGTAAAGTTATAACTATATTTGTATTGGTTGAAACGGGCAAGTGCCACTGTACTGATATGTTGTATATCAGTGTTGAGGGTAACAGCATAGTCATTCTGGAGGTCAATTTTGGCTGACAGAGATTCATAGAGGCTGATCTTGGTATTACCCTTGTTCTGAAAGTCAATAACTACCTCACTAGGATGAGCCATGATGTTAACGGTATTAGAGAGGGAACCACTGACAGCTCCAACAAACTCTGCATCATGGGCTGCTTTGACTTCTACTTTCATGTCACCCAAGTGAGCCTTTCCAGATGCAACCACCAAACTGTTCTTGATGAATGGAGACTCGTTTTCAACACGAGCACTGAATTTGAGGTGGCTTAGAACAACAGCATCAGCATTTACTGTCATCTTCATCTTCAGAACAGCACTATCAGTGTGACCAGTGAGAGTCAGCCTGGCAGTGCTAAGGTCCATGTCGAATTGCAGGTCACTCTTATGGGTGCCTTCATCAGAGAAGTCAGGTAGAGCAAATTTGCCAGTGCCTTCATTTACAACTGTGATGGTGATGGTTGTACCCTTGCGGGCTACAGCCTTTTGAGTCAAGGTGGCTTCACTAGTCAGGGAGAGCAAAGGGATGCTCAGCTGGTGGTTGTAAGATGTTTCAATAGCAAAAGACATGCCATCCATCATGCTAAAGTGAGCAATGTTCACCAAGTCTGCTTTAAAGGGAGATGTGGTGGCCTTAAGATGGGTCTTTGCTGATGCTTGAGAGTCAAATCCATGCAGAGTCAATGATGCCTGGTGGTCCAAAGCCAGAGAAATATGCGTTAACTTAAGGGTCTCAGAAACAATCACAGGGCTCATCTCAGGAATGGAGATCTGTGTTGTAGACTCCAGATTGTAATTCAGAACGTCATGGATTGTAGAGGTTCCTTGAGACCTAATAGAAGCCATGAACAGAGGGTGTCCTTCTGAGGCTTTCTGGAACTCTGCAGAGGTTCTGACACTGTAGATAGGGCTACTGACTTGGACCTCACCATAGAGATTTCCAAAAGATGGCACTACAAGAGCTGTGGGGATTGCAGGAAATTTTATTTCAGGGATCTGAAAAGGAATGTCAAGCATGTGCTCAGCACTGAACTTCGGGATGGCAGGAAGAGAAATTGCTGGAAGAATGATCTCTGGTAGTGTGATGGCTGAAAACTCTGGCAAGTAGTTCATAGTGAGTTCGCCGAAGAACCCTTCATCATCGAACATCTGAATGTCAAAGATGGTGATAAAATTGATGAGCTTCAGAAGCCTTTGATTGATATCTTCATACCTGATGGTGGTTGCAGGCACAGTGTAGAATTCCAGAATGGTGAACTCTGGAAGGTCAATCTGTGTTGGGAGATCAGTCGCCTTAAGTTTGTCCAAGCTTATTTTCACGGTGGGAATGACCAAATCAGTGAGTGGGAAAGTAAAGGAGGGGATTTCAAACTCCTCTGACTTCAGTGCAGAAACAACACCATTAATGATTTGCTTCAGTTCTCTGACAATTGCCTGATCACCTAAGACATTTTGGACCACCTCTTCAATGGCATTAAATGCATCTGTAACAATTTTCAAGACCTTGATGTAAATATGACTAACTTGCTGCAAAACCTGATTAATTTCTCCTGTTAGATCCATGCCATCTACTCCTTGCTTAAGCTTCTCTGCAAGTGCCTTAATGTCATTCAGGGCGACCATGTTGATGATGTCCTTCATGGTTTTGAATGCATCAGCAACCTTAATTGCTCTCAGATCCTCCAAGAAAGCATTGAGAGAAGACAAGGCATAGTTTATAAATTCGCTGGTTGCTTTAAGTTTCTGTGAGATCTCAAGTGACTCAATCAATGAATTCAGTTCAGTGTTACACTTTTGGATCTTCTGGTTAGCCTCATCCACAAATGCATTATAGTCAAAGGACCTTACACTCTTAATAACAAAATCGAGTTGTTCATTCAGGTGCTCAATAACTTGTTTAACATCCTTTGTCTTCAGATAAATAATGGCATCATCCAAGGACTGGTTGATTGAAATCTGAATGTATTTGAAATTGTGTGCCAAAACCTGAATTGTTTCATCTATCTTGTATTGCTTGATGAGCTCCACAACTTTCTCAAGAACACCTGTTATCTTTTTATCAACTTCATATTTCACAATGACTGCTCTCACATTTATGTGGAAAGAATTCAAAAGGCCAATGATGTCCAGTTCAGTGAACAGCTGTTTTATAGCATCAACCACCTTGTTAATATCCTCTGTGGGAATTTGAGCTAGCAGGTGCTTTGTGTAACCTTGGATGTTAATTGAGCTGACAAAATATTTCACATCCTCAACCAATTTTGCCTTATCAAATTTTGCAACTTCCTGTTTCAGTTGGGCCATAACCTGGTTTAGTTTTTCTTTGAATGCATATTGTTTCTCAAAATCGTGCAGAAAGGCAAAACTACTGTCCTGCAGTTGTGTCATATCAATTGTCCTGATTACATCTTCGATGGCTTCAATGATAGAAGATATCAAAGCACTAATATCATATTCCTCATTAAATGCATTTAACTCCTTTTGTAACCTATCAACAATGGCATCAGAAAGGATTCCCTTGACAACCATTTCCTTACCAATTTCCGCTACTTCATTTAAAAGGTTGGCCATATCAATGACTAGTTTTTCAATAGCAGCCCTCAGATTAATTAGAGAGGCTTCTAGATTGTGCAGGTTTATGGTATAATCATGGGATAGAGCTACCAAATCACGTATGAACTGGACTGCTCTTTCGCTAAGATTTAGCTCATTCACAAAGTCACTAACATGCTTAGGTAAATTCTGAATTTTGGAAGCAATCTCCTCTCTATTGATGTAATCCCTCAGGGCCTCGCCTATGCTCACAAATGTTATTCTGATGTTGTCAATAATGACAGGCAAATTCTCTATGAAAGGCAGATTGATTATATGGCTATCACTGCTTTTGTCATACTTTAGGATGCCAGAGACTGAAAATTCCTGATTGTCAGAATTAGCAGTGTTGAAGAGACTGGTCAGCACCATTCCAGACACTTCTAATCCAAGCCTTTCTGGAGTATTGTAAGCATTGATTTCTTGATTGATGGCATGGTTGTTCATTTTAGACTTAACTGTCACTGTAACCGTTTGTTCAGAGGGGGTTAGCAGAGTGTCAGCCTTGTTATCAAGGTTTGTTTCAATGGCGACACCATTGTCTAGGTTATGTGTGGTTGAGACCCTGCATTCATGAGAATGAGCAATAGCAAGTGGCTCCGCTTTCAGGAGGAGTTTTGAATATATCTGAGCACTCTGTTTTCCATAGAGGTTTATGTCACCATCAGCATTAGCAATGGCATCGAAACTGAATTTGAAAGGAACAGCTGTACTACGAATGGTGGTGTCAAAGCGGAAAATCTTGGAGTTGAAACGAGCATCGTTATTAAATCTGACAGTAAGTCCTGCAATCTCCACTTCAGTGTTGTGGCTCATGTGAGTTCCTATAATTGATCCACTGGTACTGCACTTAGCTTTTGTAATCAGATCTGCATAGCTGATCTCATAGGTCTGCCTAAGATCCACGTTATTAGCGGCAAGCTTCACACTTCCAGTCAGGTCAGCTTTGTAGGGCTCTGCCTTGAGCTCTGCTTCATTGATCAAATTGGCATGTAAAGATTTTAAATTGTTGATGAATTTCAAAATGACAGTGTACGATTCCACTTGAAGTGAAATTTCATGCGAGTAGGATGTTCCTTCTACTACAGTGGTTTTGACCTTGGAATTGAATTCTACAGATGACACTGAAGCAGAGAGGGAGTTGGCATTTTCAATTGCAATTCCAGAAAATCCACCCTTGGTGTCAAAGTTTAGGGAAACCTTAGATGCATCAAGGGCACCACTGAAGGTGTTTTCAAAACTCAAGGGGCTCTGCAGTGAGGTTGTGCCACTTGTGGCCAGGCCATCCTTGTTGAGGGTCAGCCTGGCTTTGTGGGCAGCTGTGTGTCCAACCAGCTTGGCAGATGCATCACTTTGAATAGCTAGACCATTGACATCGAATGTTCCTGTGATCAGTGAGTGGATACTGTCTTCTGGACGGTCAGCAGAGGTCTCAATCTTAATGCTGACTGCTCCAAGTCCCGCTCTTGCCTCAGCTGTGTTTTGGATCTTTAGGCCAAAAGTCAATGTTTTTGTATCTGATTTAAGAGCAAGCTGGGATTCCTTGAAAGTCATCTCAGCAATGTTTGTTAGGAGGTCTTCAAATGCAGCAGTGTTGGACAGAATGGAAAGTTCCCCATTGGCAAAGGTGGCAACAATTGTGTTCTGAGCTCGAAGAGGGGTTGAATCTATTTTCAGTGAAGAATCAACCTTTACCTCTGGTCTAAATGGGAAGAGTGAGACTGTCTGTACGAGAGCTCCAGAACCATGTACTTGACGAGCCTTGAAGGATCCTGCCAGGTTTGCATCTCCAGAGATCTCTTCAGCATTTGCTCCAACTTGTCCAGAGTGTTCCAGAGAAATCTGCACTCCAACAGAGCTAGTTACTTCAAGCTTGCTGTTGGATATCACACTCACTTTGTCCGCAATTTTCACTTCTTCTACAACACTGAAGCTTGCATCAAAAAGCGTGTGGTTGACTACTGTCTTTACATTAGCCTTGAGAGAATCACCAGGTGTGACCTCAGCCAGTGCAGATCCTGTGGAAAAGAAAGAAACATACCTGAAAATCATGTGCATACAGCACTTGAATTTTTATTTATGTTTTTTTAATCAACTGTTATTCTTTGTACCTTCAAACTTCACAGAGAAGAGCTCAACAGAACTTGTTCCAGTGACTTCAACCTTAGCAGAATAGCTTGGGTGTGCAACAGCATCTCTGCCAGCAGACACAGCTGCTTCTAGGTTGTAGAAGTTGCTGCTTAGTTTGCTGGACATCTCTGCCATTCCAAGTGTAGGTACAGACAGTGACATACTCTCAGGAATGAAGATCTCAGGAATAGGAATGCCAATGGATGCAACATCAAGGCCAAGCTTAGGTACATTCAAGCTTGGTGTGCTGAGGGCACTGGGAAAATTCAGATCTCTAGTGGACTTCCCTCCCAGGGGCAAAGGCAGAGAGATGGTATAGTAATGCTGGCCAAAGTGATATTTAGCAGCAGCCTCTCTGTGTAAAATAAATAAACATGTAACTGTGAAAACATTTGGAAAAAGAAAAGTTGTAAAATATTGACCACAGTCAAAACAGTTATTTATATCACAAATTGAACTTACACATTGAGGAACAGTCTCTCAGGAAGACTGACCACAGGCAGGGCAGGAACTCTCAAATTCTTCACATATGGGATATCAGCTGTATACAGCTTCAGGTAGGCATTTGAGGTCTGGAGGTTATAAAAGATTGTTCATCTAAACATTTAATACTCTGTTCTTTTTGAGCTGTACTTACTCACCTCAGTATTTTCAAACACTAATTGGAAAAAGAAAATAATATTATGGGAATGTATTTTTATACCTCAACTGACTTTGAAAGAATGTCATGGATATTCATCTCCGTTTGGCCAATCTGGTGTTCAAGAAGTCCATTGATCATGGTTTTGAAATCATCAGCGTTGGGAATGATGTTCTGGATTTCAGAACTGACATCAGACTTAACTTCAGCCTCGATCTTATCACCATCTAAGATAAAATGGAGATTTGATATCATTTTTTAAAAAGCAATATTACAGAAACATTTAACTTACTAATTTCAAAATTCTAGCCAAGTACCATATTTCACGCTGAGCTTTTGAACAGATGAAACCTCTGGGAGTTTTAGGTCACTTTCAAGTTCCAGTGTCAACCCCTTAGCACGCTTCAAGTTTGTAGTCACTTTTGAATCAACCCGAAGAGAGGGGATAAGCAACTCTATCTCCAGCATAGCATCCTTCATGGCCTCAATTCTAGAAGAGACAAACAATTTGAACTCTGCACAAGTGCAAATCCTCTTATCAAAAATGAAGAAACTTGGATTAAGGTAACAGTGTGCTTACTTTGCAAAAGAAACCACAGATACCAGGGGGATGTTTCTGTTGACGAGGTCAATCTGAATGGAATGTGTGCCTTTGCCTTTATTGTTAAGCTGCAACAAGGGGTCAACATCACCAATTCTGAGTCTTGCCTCAAGTTCATAGTCAGGAATTTGCAGATCAGCAGAGACAGTGTACTTCTGTCTGTTGAACTTAAGTGTGGCTGTGGTCTCAAAAGATGTTCCTGTTAATAAGAAAATGAAATTGACAAAGCTTGCTGTTGGATATCACACTCATTTTGTCCGCAATTTTCACTTCTTCTACAACACTGAAGCTTGCATCAAAAAGCGTGTGGTTGACTGCTGTCTTTACATTAGCCTAACATTTTTGTTTTCCAAGTACATTTTAACAGAGAAATACGCATTATTTTGTAAACCTGTCTCCTACCTTCAGCCTTAACACCCACTGTCACTTTGTCAATCTTATCCTCATAGGAATAGTTGATGGTGGTAGTATACTCAGTGACTTCTCCAGTGGGGTGCAGCTCAATAGCAAATCTTATCAGATATCAATAATGGATTAAAGGTTTGTTGAACATATCGTATAGGGAACAAGGAAAATATTCTTTAGATAACAACATATGAATGATTTTCCCCTTACAAATAGGGTGCAACATCACTGTAGATCGCATCAGAATATTGCAGGCTAGTACAGGACTTCAGTCCAAGGAGAAGAGGAATGCATTGTTCTGCATCAATAAGCTTCCCCTTGGCAGGAATTGTTATATATTTGGCACCAACAACAGAAACCAGAGAATTGCTGTATAGGGGAAACAATAACATAATTGAGCTTAAAAATGTTTTCTGTGTTGTCTGGACTGTATAGTGCATTTCAGAAAAAGGAAAAATATCTTACGCCACACTGAGGAGCTTAACTGGGCTTTGAGGAGCAGGAATGGCAAGCTTGACATTGTTGTTGCTCATAGAGACCTTTGCTTTGAGGCCACTCTCATGATAGATGTTAGTGTGCATCTCCAGGCCAGAGTGAACATAGTCAGGGAAGTGAGCTCCAACCTCGGTCACAAACTCAATGCCAGCAGATGGCATGAAAGCAAATTCACTCTGTGGTGTAGACACAATAGTAGTCATATCATACATTTTGACAAATCATTGAACAAATCTCTTGCAGAAGTGTGTTGGACAAACCATGTCTGGATTAAAGCTCAGCCCTCCTTTGATTCCAGGAGTGAATGTTCCAGACAGAGCAACCCTCAGTGGAAAACCAGGACCGGTGGGCAGAAAGAACTCATTATCCATGAAGATGTAGTGAAGGAAAAGCTCATTGTCTGGACTAGAGAGCAGGCTCCTGATGAACTGTTTCAAAATACAATTTGAATGTTTTAGTCCATTTAATGTTAGATGATTGAGACATTATATGAGATCTGTGATGCTGTACTTACATCAGTGGGGATCATCTTCAGGAGATTGTCAATCATCTTGCCAGCAGAATAAGCCATGTCTTCCATATCCTTTGTTTTAAGATAGCCAAGTTCAGCACCTAAAAGTCTGAGGTACACCATAGCTTCAGGGGCATCCTGGGCCTTTAAGTCTCTAAAGAGTTTGTTGACATTATGGCTGATTTCTCTGATGATGTTCTGAGAAACCTACAGTACACAGAGGATTGTGAAATTTCATCCAAATATCCTGATTCATTGATAATCAGCATTTTACTGCACTGAATACCTGTCTTTTTTTCCTTTCATTCCCCAATATTGGCAGTACGTTCTTCAAGACCTCACTGACTTGGGGGGGCAGCTTGTCCGCAGCATAGAAAATGGTCTTCATCACGGTATCTGGGAAGAATCCACTTGGGCCAAAGAGGGCTTCAATAGTGGGTTCAAGTCCCTTACCTTCCATGCCAATCTGAAAAACAAAGAACATTGGCCATTGGGCACAAGATAGCATATTCATTAAACCTTTACAAGTCTTATGTACCTCAAACATGTCAACATCAAATCCAAAAGCATTCAATGTCATGTCCAGCATGACCTCCTTGGGCAGTTCTTTGGCAGACTCAAAGATCATATTTCCTTCTAGTGATCCAATTTTGTAGTTGCGAGAGAACTTTGTGGGATCCATGACCGTTCCAATTTCGTTGCCTTGAAAGGCCTCCAGAATCTTCTGCCTCAATCTAAGAATTTGAAGAAGTCAATTATTATCATTGTAGGCTGTGATTGGTTTCTTATTAAAATGACTTACAAATTAGTTCTGTATGCTCTATTTTATACATACTCCAGGGTCTCTGGTGCTGTGGAGCTCAAGACATTAGTGATGTATGATATGAAAAAGCTCTTGGCCTGAAGATTTTCCTCGGCATGGAGAGCAGTTGCCATCTGAGCAAGTTCAGCAGACTCTGGGTTCTTCATCAAGATGAGATAAGCAGCAACACGTTTCTGTATGGGTGCAGCTCTGTCCAGAACAACATGCAGGAGCACCTTTCTGCCCTGTAAGATACAGAAAATAACTTTAGATTGACATCAAGCCAACCATAAGTGATGTGGACCTTTTACACCTACATTAGTTACCTCCTCAGGTACAGAAGTCTGTCTGAAGACCTGGATGGCCGCCTGCTGGACTTCAGGGGATGCAGCCGGCTGGTTAATGCACTCAATAACAGCAGATTTTAAAACAGGGCTTGCAGCTCCCATTGCAGCTCCCATGTTGCCAATAACCTTCAATAAAGAAGGTTTGGAGTAACAATCTTCAACTGCCTATGGTTTTATTGTAGACTTCAGAGATTAATTGATGTGAACATACCCTCAGGGACAGAAAGATGTGCTCCTGGTCACCTGTGCAATCACCCATCTGCTCGAGGGCATAATCAGCCACTGCCTGGATCTCACGGGTGACTCCTTCAGCTTCATAGAGTCTTTTCACAAAGAAGAAAAGGGTGTCAATTGGATTGAAATTATTAGTGAAATTGAAGACCAAAATGGAATATATTCTGCCCTTAGAGGGAACATTGAATCCCCACACCTTCGCACAGCATTGCTGACAGCGTAGTAGATGGGCTTGCTTGGCTTGAACTTGGCCATCTCCAACATTTCCTTTACAAGGACACGAGAGGGGTGGGGCACCATTCCCATGGCATATACAGCAGCGTCAATCTCTACTGAGGACTTGTCAAAAGTCCTGAAAATCTGCATAATAGCACTGTTGCATTCTGGGGTACCACACTGTAGCAAGACCTGGTAAGTCAAAGAGCGAGAGATCTCCAGGGCTTCAGGAATGGCAGCAGTCAGGGTCTCTGCATTCATCTTGCGGATCACGGACACAAGCTTGTGGGCCAAGTGAGCTCTCTTGTGTCCATTGGCGGTCTTGGAAAGGTGAGCAAGTTCCTTCAGAACATCAAGAGCGACATCTTTATCCTGAATTGGGCTCATGTCCACACTGCTATCTACATGCAAGGGTTTCATGTTGGCCACATCTGAAGGAGTAATATCAGTGCATACACTCGTTAGAGACCTTCTATTTGTTTTGCTTTCTGTTTGATATTGGAAGCAAGTTATTAAGACACTTAACCAAAGACAGCTTCTCTTACTGTGGTCAAAGACTCTATCGTTGTACTCCGTAACGCCCAAAAGATTCAGGGTCTGTTTGCCAATATTGTTCACTCCGGACTCTTTCCTTGTCATTGCCAAAGTCATAGAGAAAAATACAGACATAAGTTAGTAACGATACACTGAAAGGAGACTTAGATCTACTTTAATAAAACAAAGTAATGTACTAACATGTAAGAGAAGGGCACAAGAACATGTTTCTCAGTGCAAGCACCAGAGGTCATATGGTGCTTCTCATTGTCAAATTTGTAGTTGCAGGTCTGGGTGCTCCTGATCAGATGAGCCAGAGGATAGTGCTTTAGAAGAGAGAAAGACCAATGTTGGAAATGTCACTCCACCAGTCTACACTTTGGTTTTATGTTGAACTTTAATATCTCAGAGCTCACCATGCCAGTAATGAGGGCCAGGGGACTGGTGTGGTCCTTCACCGGTCTGAACTTGTCACATCTGGACAGGTCTCGTTTGAGGGTGATGTCAGTAGGAATGTCCTCCCTGGTGTTCACAATGTAGTCAGTCTTGCACAGACCATAGATGGTGGGCTGGATTGGAAATAGTGTCAAATAAGTGGACTTCAAGTGTCTGTATTTAATTATACTTCAACATATGGTAAAAGGTCTGCCTTAGGTTACCCTTAGCGGTATTCAAAGCGCTTTACACTGTGACACATTCACCCATTCATATACCAATGACAGCAGAGCTGCCATGCAAGGCACTAGCCTGCCATTGGGAGCAACTTGGGGTTCAGTGTCTTTCCCAAGGACACTTTGGCATGTGGACTCATGTGGGCCGGGAATCGAACCATCAACCCTGCGATTAGTGGACAACCCGCTCTACCACCTGAGCCACAGCTGCCAATAAACAAGCAATACAATTATCATTCATCAGTATATAAACCGACCATGTCTTTGTTCTTTTCCTCCTCAAGCACAGGGACAGCAAGGGCAGAGATGATTCCTCTTTTAATGTTGAGGATGTTAATTAACTCATCTTGTTCTGGGAAGAGCTTGATCTCATTGTCTCCATCAATGGTGAACTTCAGAAGATGCCTGAACATAGAGTGACAGGTCTGTTGCGCACATACTAAAAGAAATTATAGATATTGCATTGCTTTGTAGTAGATTTATGAATGCACGGCAGACATAGGGTTTTGAAACTGGTCTACCTTTACATTTATACTTTTATTTAAAGCAATTTACGGAACGTTCAGAGTATGTTTATCAGCTTTGGGAATTGAATCGGTGATCTTGGCATTTCTAGCACCACTTATCACTTATAGGTGACCAGGTGGAAGACACCTACTTCTCCATTGCAGCTTTGAAGTTCTCAGTGCCATCAGCTGGCCCAAACACTGGGTTTCCATTGCCATCAACATCAGTCACTTCGCTCAATGTGCAGTCGGTGGTGTGCACAATGTAGCTGCATGGACCGGGAACCTCGATCTCAACCTAATAGAATATTGTCGAGAGTTTGGTTTACTTGCCTGCAATAATGTAGGAGTAGAAAAAACAGTAATAGATGAAATGAGGAGAAAACATACCTTGCAACTGGCCTTGGGACCATTGACCACCCCATTCCAAGCATTCAAGGACTCAGTTTCATAGAAATATTCATACTTGTGGAAGCTCTTGTACCTTTTGGCCACTAGGGGCAGCAAATGAAGTTATTTAATGTGCATATACTGTACTATATATATATATAAGGACTGAGATTTAATGTTGCATTTAGATAGTTTAAAGTGTTGATGTATGTGTAGATTACTATTAAGATTCTACAATATAATTTCAAACCACGTACTCAAGCATGGTGCTCCTTCATCTTGAGCCTCTGTAATGAAAAACAAATGCAAACCAAGATGTTATCACATTTTGTTTAAACCATAAGCACTTGCATGGCAGTCTATAAATCTATAGTCATGGCTAAAATTGTGCAAACATCCAAAAGTATGTCCTGGCTCATTCTGCTCTGAATGTGGTCCTAAATCTTGTCAGTCATTGCAAACAAACATGGCATTCAGAAAAATGTAGGCACAATGGTGTATCATAATATTGTAGAATTGCAGGAGCTTATAAAGTATGTTGAATTCATGCAAATTCATGCACATTTTTTATATTAAGAATAATGTAAAATATGAACCTGAATTCACCCTAGAAAATCCTATCAAGACTCCTTTACATGAGATCGAAGGGAAGCATTCAGGAGAACAGGTCGACATAATATTTTGGAAAATTTTTGCATGTTAAAATGAGCAGTTGTAGAAGTACTTACTTGACAAGATGACAGTGCTCAAAAGCAGGAAAACACAGAGCTTATTGTCCCACATGATGGGTTCAATGAAGCTCTCTTCTCAGGAGTACTCAGATGAGACTGCGGTCGGACTTTCAGATCTGGACTTTTATAGCTATCCCAGACTCAAGGGGTCAGGATGAAAGTAAAATTTCAGCTCCATCTCAAAGTTCACACCACTATCATAGGCAACAGATTTCATAAAATGAGACCATGATGTTCTAAAGGGGCTGATAGCATAAACAGACTTTCTCTGTTATCTCATGCAGATTAGGGCTAAACGGTCATTTTGGTATGGGAGCAGAGATTTGTATTGCGAAGGTCAGATCAAAATATGAATTTAGTGGGACCTCGTTTCTTCTTAGACTCTTTAACTAGTGTATACAACAGACCTTTGCATGACAGGACAATTACAGTTGCCCTCATTATACATTTACAGTGATTTTAATTGCACAGTTGGACAGTCTTAAAACCTGCATGGGCGACAAACTCATCCTATTAAATATGCAATCATGCTATTTATGTTCCCATTGGTCTCGGCCCATGCTAACCTAGATCATACTATCAAGTGTTGCTCAATCTATAGGTTGAGATAGGATGGGGGAAGGTACTGAACTGGTTTGATAGGGAGCTCAAGACTCAGCAGAATTCCTTATTACTTAACAAGGACTTTGTGACAAACGGTAAGTCAGAGGGTTTCAGGGCAGATGCACCTGCATACATTGGTCTTTCCTAATACAAGGATATTGAATATCCTAGCGAATAAAATTTTATTGCAAAATTTTATTTAATCCTAGGGATTATTGCACGCAGCTGTGCAGAAGAATTTTAAGGTCCATTATATAACAACCTGTGATGCACATTTACAATTAATTCAATGAAATTCTTCTCAAAATGCAAGACTTTGTTTGAATAATGACTTAATGACTTCCTCTTTTGTTGTGAGGTTAAGAACAGCCTATCATGTCACTCTTTGATCCAGTACTTTGAGTAAAATGAGGGTGAGTGGATGATGATTAAATGTATTTTTTTGGGTATCACCTGACAACGCAACAAAAATAGATCCCAAAATGATTTACCAAGTGTTTTTTTCCTCTAAGCTTATACTCTGGTGCATATTTGGGCTGCTACTTGCAATATTTACACAAGCTCACCATTCACACATACTGTGGACTCATTTAAAGACATTTCTTTTCAGAGAAATGCCCAAATAAAAATAATAAGAATTAACTTTTAAACATGTAATTCTGGTTCTGTTCACTCTACCTATGTTGTGTTTTTCTCTGTCACCTTCCATCACAATATACAGATGTGAAATGTAGGTGGCGCTCTAACACATTTTACCCCTCACAGATGTGAACTGTAGGGGGCGCTCTAACACATTTTACCCCTCACAGATGTGAACTGTAGGGGGCGCTCTAACACATTATACCCCTCACAGATGTGAACTGTAGGTGGCGCTCTAACACATTTTACCCCTCACAGATGTGAACTGTAGGTGGCGCTCTAACACATTTTACCCCTCACAGATGTGAACTGTAGGGGCGCTCTAACACATTTTACCCCTCACAGATGTGAACTGTAGGGGCGCTCTAACACATTTTACCCCTCACAGATGTGAACTGTAGGGGGCTCTAACACATTTTACCCCTCACAGATGTGAACTGTAGGGGGCGCTCTAACACATTTTACCCCTCACAGATGTGAACTGTAGGGGGCGCTCTAACACATCATACCCCTCACAGATGTGAACTGTAGGGGGCGCTCTAACACATCATACCCCTCACAGATGTGAACTGTAGGGGGCGCTCTAACACATTTTACCCCTCACAGATGTGCTCGTCCATAGACATTCAGTCTAATGTTCAGTTCAAGCAACACCCTCATTATTTCATTGGATATCTCGGCCTCTGAGTGGACTACAAGCTCAATCTAGGGGTCATTAGAAAGCTGAGCCCCTCCCCGTTTATATTTGATGACTTACAGAAATCGCATTCCACTTTGTGATTCTTTTGAAATTCTTTCGAATTGTATTAGTGCAGCAGAATAAACTATACAGTCATGTTTCATAGAATGAGAGCTTTCATTTGATATATGACTTGTGTATTTAGGTGCTATGTAAAGGACTTTTATTTTGATATAAATATTTATATCCATTTCCTCTAGGGGGCGCTCATATTAAACGCAAATGTTTGGTTATTTTACATAACATAAATACAGAAGTGATGGTTATCTCTGAAAAATTCAGATTCTAATCTTTCAAATGACACCTCATATGCCTGACTTATTTATATGGGGACTTTAATGTTTTAAGCGCAAACTTTTTTCGCGATATAGCACCCCCTCTTTGGACCTGCCGGCGGGACCATAGAGTTTAAGGGGTTAATAGTATTAAAAAATTCTAAATATTATTATACATTTCTTTAAAGAAAGCACATTCCTTTCTTTTTCTTTATTTTCTAAGAATAACTGAAAACGACTGTTATTAATTGTGTTATTGTCTACTGTACCACCTTCTCTCTTGCCAACGGAAGACCAAATTGTAATTGATAATGTGTTAAATGGGCCATTTTTGGTGTCAGTAATATTAGAATTGGTTGTAAATCTGGCACAAAGAATAATCAATCAAGTCTGTACAGCAGGACTTTGAACAAATAACATTGACATACCTTTATTTTGAAATATACTGTTTAAAATTGAACTTTACACACAGACATTTACTCTTTCACACTATTATTGATTTATTTATTGTTGTGTATTAGATGACTGTTTATGTACACACCAAAGCTGGTCTACCAATACAAATATTACAACATAGCTGTTATGCCACTGATATTCAACAGATCCTCACGTCTTATCTGAAGTACCGTAACTTAACCTTGGCCCTTAAATGAGCTTCACCCGCTTCCCTCCAAAATACAGCTTTTAGTGTCATCCCATTCATATAAAAAATAGCACTTAAAAATGTTCGTAAACATGGATCATTTCAGACTTGAGAAATGACGGGCTTAAAAAAAAAGTCTGAAATGTATTTATTTTTCCATTTAAAACTGGAAATAAAGTTTTCGGAAAAGACATATTAAAGATTAAGCTCTTCTTCTACGTCACAAATCAAATGCAAGATAGTTTGTGACAATGATCATGTTACCTCATGCACAGACGTCAGATTTTGAACATGGTCCAATCATGCTGGAGAACACGATTGTCGGGTTTTGTTCATGTCAGCTCTTGACACATGCTGTCAAATACTAACAAATACCAAGACAGTTTCAAAATGTAACATCCATCCATCTTCAACCGCTTATCCGAAGTCGGGTCGCGGGGGCAGCTGCTCCAGCAGGGGGCCCCAAACTTCCCTATCCCAAGCCACATTAACCAGCTCTGACTGGGGGACCCCGAGGCGTTCCCAAGCCAGTGTGGAGATGTAATCTCTCCACCTAATCCTGGGTCTTCCCCGAGGCCTCCTCCCAGCTGGACGTGCCTGAAACACCTCCCTAGGGAGGCGCCCAGGGGGCATCCTTACCAGATGCCCAAACCACCTCAACTGACTCCTTTCGACGCAAAGGATCAGCGGCTCTACTCCGAGCTCCTCACGGATGACTGAGCTCCTCACCCTATCTCTAAGGGAGAAGCCCGCCACCCTTCTGAGGAAGCCCATTTCGGCCCCTTGTACTCGCGGACCTAGTTCTTTCGGTCATGACCCAGCCTTCATGACCATAGGTGAGGGTAAATGTTACGCTGATAATATCATTTGTAACGCAAAATAGAACCTTTTTTTAATTAGTGATCTTAGACTTTTGGATCTCAGAATAATTTAATTAGAAAAGTCAGTTAAGAGAGCGATACAAAGTAAAACCAGAGATCATGTTTGAACTGTACAGAAATAAGCATGAGGAAATATTTTAAGCTTCAGATAAGACAGAAAATGAGTTGGAACAGAAGTCAAAAATTAAAGCAATTAAAGCCGAGTCTTTTTTTCTCCCTTGTTCTCCACAATTTGGAATGCCCTCGTGGTGGCATAGTGACTCGATCCAGGTGGCGGAGGACGAATCTCAGCTGCCTCCAACTGGGTTCAATACAAGTTAAGGTCAATCGACAGCATTTGTGGTATAACGCTGATAAACCAAAAAAATATTTTGACTCGTCCGTCCTCTTCTTTTTGTGGTATTCAACATGATGCCACAAATGCTGTCGACTGAGCTTAACTTGTATTGAACCCGGAATATTCCTTTAAAATTGTTAAGCTGGTGTTCCCAGCGTGCCCTGGGCTTGAATAATTAATGAGCTTGCGAGGTTTCACTGCGCCTACATTTTACATTTATTTACATTTATGCATTTGGCAGATGCTTTTATCCAAAGTGACTTACAGTGCACTTATTACAGGGACAATCCCCTCAGAGCAACCTGGAGTTAAGTGTCTTACTCAAGGGCCCAACAGTGGCATCTTGGTGGTGCTGGGGCTTGAACCCCCGACCTTCTGGTCAGTAACCCTGAGCCTCAACCACTGAGCCACCACTGCGCCTCTCGCCTCTCTCTCTCCCACTGCCGATCCACGTTGGCCTTTTCCCTCTCGTTTAAATTTTACAGTGTTTTTTATTTGGGGGTACTACACTTTTACAGGTAGACGGGGATGACCTGCAGGAAGATGGGGCTTAGGGCACGCCCTCCCCCAGGGAAAGAGGGGGGGGGGGTGTACGTCATGCCGGGGGCTCCCCTGCCTGTGAGGAATGTGACAGGGGTCGTGATTATACACACCCGGTCCCTTATTAGGCTAATCAAGCCTCCGAGAGGGATAAAGGCCGACAGCGGACGGAGGTGCGACGAGAGAGAGATCATGTCTGTCGTGTGTGTGTGTGTGTGTTTGTCTTTTGTTTAAGTTAATCATTAAAATATTGTTTATATCGCCAGGCCGGTTCTCGCCTCCTTTCCATTGAACTGCTTTACAGTCGTGTTTCGGCTTCACTCCTCTGCGCAGATGTGGTTCGAGGCATCGGTGTACACATGAATCTTATCAACGCGAATAGACAAATAAATAACGAAAGAAAGGAAAAGACATGTCATCTGAAAAGATACGTGCCATATCTTATGACTTATTTGAAACACTGATGCTTTGAAATAAATGACGTTGCAAAAGTTAAGCAACGTTTGTTAACATTAGATGCAACGATTGTTAGTCTGAGGTCAAACGTTGTAGAGTTTTTATTCTAGCCAAATAGACCACGCTTGTGGTAACTAATCTATAGATTGTCATAGTTACCAACCAGTGGTCAACCTCATTTCAAGACTCACATGTGCTTGACAAGCCTAGAAGCCATTATAAAGAAAGGACGGCACGGTGGCTCAGTGGGTAGCACTGTCACAGCAAGTTCCCGGGTTTGAGTCCCAGCTCAACTAAGGCCTGTGTGGAGTTTGCATGTACTCCCCGTGTTTGCATGGGTCTCCTCTGGGTGCTCCGGTTTCCCCCACAGGTCCAAAAACATTCAGGTTAAGTGAATTGGAGACACTAACTTGCCCCGTATGTGTGAGTGAGAGTCCTCCAGCCACTGGCGGTTGCGTTAGGAAGTGCATCTGGTGTAAAACTGTGCCAAAATCAAATATATGTGAATATATGATGCCATAGTGTAGTGTGGGATTAACGCTAGGATGAAGAAGATACACACGTGTAAGTGAACAGTTCTGCAGCAATTATAGTATAATTATTGTATTTCACTACACACACATACATAAACCAGGTAACAAGTAGGTTCTAAAAGGGAGTGGTGGTGGTGTAGTGGGCTAAAGCACATAACTGGTCATCAGAAGGTTGCTGGTTCGATCCCCACAGCCACCACCATTGTGTCCTTGAGTAAGACACTTAACTCCAGGTTGCTCCGGGGGGATTGTCCCTGTAATAAGTGCTCTGTATAATACATTGGTAATCAGAAGGTTGCTGGTTCGATCCCAACTGTCACCACCATAGTGTCCTTGAGTAAGACACTTAACTCCAGGTTGCAGGTTCCTGTAATAAGTGCACTGTAAGTCGCTTTGGATAAAAGCGTCTGTCAAATGCATAAATGTAAATGTAAAACATGCAGAACTTATGCACAATATGTGATGGATTGCCAAGGTAATTCAGTGGCCTGTTCATAGAACAGAACTATAAATAAAAAAACATGCAACTCTCACACTAAAAGAAGAATGTGTTTAAATACCGTGTGCTTGCATGAGATCAGTCTGAGGTTTAGAAAAGATGCTGTTCAAACTATTGGAAGCGTGCTAAGACAGACAAACTGTGAGTGTGCAATCAAATCTGTTTCTGATATCTACTGCTGCACGTTACCAAAAGGGGGCAGTCTTGAGCAATGCACAGAATGTCATCTCAACATTGTGATTTACATGCATGGACAATGTTTGCCTGTCTATCCTTATGTCAGATTAAAAAGTGCCATAAAGTCCAAATGACTTGTGCGGTATAGCCGTATTCTTCTGAAGTCATGCGAAAGCTTTGTTTGTACCTACAATGTGTCTTTCTCACTGTCATTTCTTACACAAAGGCACTATGGTTGCACCATTGCACATTTTAAACGGTGACACCGTGGTACTGTTTGATGACCGTATTCATAAATGAACCCTCATAGTGAATCATTGTGCTGTGCAATGGAAGGGGCGGAGTGTGTGTGTGTCTTTGTCTAGAGTTACACAGCTGTCCAGAGACATGGGCGGAGACTTCCAAACACTCTGGAAATATGTGTGTGAGTGTGTTTGAGATTGGGAGGGTGTACAAGTGG
This sequence comes from Xyrauchen texanus, assembly GCF_025860055.1. Taxonomy (NCBI): domain Eukaryota; kingdom Metazoa; phylum Chordata; class Actinopteri; order Cypriniformes; family Catostomidae; genus Xyrauchen; species Xyrauchen texanus. Next base: position 1,412,672 of record NC_068303.1, read on the forward strand.
AGTTCCAGACTTCTCAATGAGCTCTGCAGTTCTCTCAAACTCTCACAGTACACACTCACAGCAGCATGCCGAAGCCGTTTAGCACCGCTGGATTTGTACCCCAAGAGATCTTCAGTGCAACCTCAACTCAGACACACACAGACGAAGAGAAGACGACGGGACTGCATGAACGAGAACACATGGAGCAATCAAGGATCATGGGGTGCGAGCCAGTGAGACCTTAAAGTAGGGGTGGGCGGTTTGAACAGAATCTTAGTAGTATTGGCTATTTTTTTTAGTATTGGCTATTTCTTGTTTTATTTGGAACTGGATGGATGCAAACTAAGAGATTGTCATCAGTGCAAGAGATTAAAAGACTCTAAACGCTGATAGGATAAGCCACTTACCAATATAATATGAAAGAGGCAATATACACACATCTGGGACGGCACATCATGCCACAATTACAGTCATGTTTGGGACACGTCTCGCTCTGTATTTTCACATTACACACATTTCTTTGCTGCTCTTGCATGTAAATAACGTCCTTCTCCACGTATATATTTACAACAGTATAAATGATTTAAAAACGATGTACCGGTTGACATTTGTACGGTATATTTTGTATGATATTTACTAGTGACAGACCGATATATCTGCCTAGATTCGGCTATTTTACGATTATCGGCCAATGACCGTGTTCGCTTGTTGACTTCGCCTTGTGTCAGTTCCAATAGTTTTGTCAATGGATCTGTTTTCAAGGCTTTTATTTTCAAGTGTACTCAAATTTGTACAGAGCAATTGTTCGTTTCACTTAAAAAAATGGTGTGCAAATCTGATTTGCTGTTGTTCAATTAGAAATATCGGCCATCCCGCTCTCTAGATAACGTATCTCTATCGGTCACCAACTAGCGTAAACCGTTATACAGGCTAGCTCTACCCTACGAAGGAAAGACTAATATGTGAGAGCTGTTTCCAGAATCACGAACCAAGAAGCGACTGACCAAGAAAGAGACACGAGACACCAGTGGACCTCTCGGAAGACGATGAACAAGTGTTTGCTGTTGCGAGTGTGCGTTCTGTTGTCCCTACTGTGTTTCTGCGCTCACATATACGTGGAGTTCAATGGCTTTTGGCTGCAGGTTTGGAGGAAGAGGCCCATTGGACCCCAAAAACAACACTCCTATCACAAGGGCGTTCCCACGGCAACAGATGGTTTGGGCGATGTTGGGCCCACGTGTTGCCCGCCAGAGAAGCATCACAGAAGGGTAAGAAGAATCGATCACATACGGTCGTGATGTCTCGGGATAGCGCACCCAGAAATGTCCTTCTCTAGCATGTCTAGCATGAAAGCATCACTCCTTATGATTCACAGCTGAACAGGTCTATAACTTGTTTTCTTGAAATTGTGGATAAATGTTGGGCTCAGTGATGTCATACAATGGCAGTTAATGGTGACACCTCTTCAAGCTTCAAAAGAACACAAAAGTATCATTCAAACTGAAATCGAATGTAATATTTTGTGTAAATGTTCACTGACCGTTGATCTCCCGTGTGCGTACATGATAGGACACGAGAGCAAAAGTTCACACAGCGCCCTCGTGACATTGGGGCGTTCAAGCGAAAAATCATTTTGTTTATCTAACAAAACTAAAGCAACAACAGAAAACAACACGACTGCAATCAAAACAGAGAACAGAACTTACTTAACATGTCTGAAGAGTTTGTAGTTGAAAAACTGATGCATTTCTATGTCCAGCCTTGTTTTTGTAACTTTTTCTGCCAGTTCACAGTGGACGGCGTTACCCAAGCGATGCCGAAATTAGAAAATAAGCAATCGATTGATTGTACCACCGATCGTCACGGCTGGTTAGGACAAAAACTCTGATTACCATAGAAAAAGTACCTTTAATCGCTTGTCGTTTGCCGTCAGGTTAGGACACGGTGTGACTGTGGTGTCTTGTAGCTCCTCTATGTTTCTGTTTGATTTCAGAGTACTCAAAAAAATAAGGCTGGGCATAGAAATGCATCAATTCTTCAGCTACAAACTCTTCAGACATGTTTAGTAAGTTCTGTTCTCTGTTTTGTGTGCAGCTGTGTTGTGTTCTGTTGTCACTATCACTGTTTTTAGGCAAAACGTGTTTTTGCTTGAACGCCCCAATGTCGCTGCATGAACTGTTACTCTCGTGTCCTATCATGAACGCACACAGGAGATCAACGGTCAGTGAACATTTACACTAAATAATGTTTCTCACCAAATCTTATCGTATGCTTTCATAACAATCATGAGTCTCATGAATAATTAATTAGACTTCTGTATGATACTTTTGTGTTAATTTGAAGCTTGAAGAGTTGGTCACCATAAACTGCCATTGTATGACATCACTGAGCCCAACATTTATCCACAATTTCTCCCTTTGTGTTCAGAACAAGAAAGAATGTCATATAGGGTTATAACAACACAGGAGTGAGTAAACAATTACTGAAAACTGTGGTGGTGGTGTAGTGGTCTAAGCACATAACTGGTAATCTGGTAATCAGAAGGTTGCTGGTTCGAGCCCCACAGTCACCACCATTGTGTCTTTGAGTAAGACACTTAACTCCAGGTTGCTCCGGGGGGATTGTCCCTGTAATAATTGCACTGTAAGTCGCTTTGGATAAAAGCGTCTGCCAAATGCATACATGTAAATGTAAAATGTATTTCTGGGTCAAAGTGACTTAAAATGATGTAGCAGGTCACATGCACACTCTCCTATCAGATCGTAATGATCAACATGTAATTTTCATGGTTTAGAAAAAGACAATCTGTACTTCGGAGAAACACTCCATAATTATGACATCACACACATAGCTTGACTCCAAAAGCCACTTTTTAAAGGGAGGGTTTATAGTTGCTCAATTGGAACCATATGAAGGGTTTAATTACATTGAAACGAACGTTACTCAATCCGGCATGCCAGAGAAGACTACCTGCTTACCAAATGAACAAACAAATGAGATAAACTCAATTTGAGAGTGAATTATTTGAAGAGAGAGGAGGAAGAGTGAAGAGCGATACGATATGAAGCAAGCGCAGATGTGTCACCATCATGCCTGGGATTACGGTTTGTTTGGGTGAGATTATGAAATATAATAAAACAGGCGCTGATGTTGGTGAGAGTCAATGCAAAGATAAACACACATGCAAGGATGGGAACAGTTTCTCTTGGCTCCGAGTCCACACGCCTTTAAAAACAAAAACAAAACAAAAAAAACCCCATAGACTTACATTGACAGAATGTTCAAATGAGACCAAACCATTCAAACTCCACTTGTCAAAAATTCAAATGTAAACAAACCCACAGAAGGCCTTTAATCTGCTTTAAGATGCTCGTGCTCTCTCCCCCCCCTCTCTCTCTCCCTCCCTCTCTCTCCCTCTCTCTCTCACCCCCCCTCTCTCTCTCTCCCCTCTCTCTCTCTCTCCCCCTCTCTCTCTCTCCCTCTCTCTCTCTCACCCCCCCTCTCTCTCCCCCCTCTCTCTCTCTCACCCCCTCTCTCTCCCCCTCTCTCTCTCTCCCTCCCTCTCTCTCTCCCCCCTCTCTCCCCCCTCTCTCTCTCTCCCTCCCTCTCTCTCTCTCCCCCCTCTCTCTCTCTCACCCCCCTCTCTCTCTCTCTCTCCCTCTCTCTCTCTCACCCCCCTCTCTCTCTCTTTCCATCTCTCTCTCCCTCTCTCTCTCTCTCTCCTTCCCAACACTTCACAATCACATTCAAAGACAGAAACTCAGGCCGCAGAATATTTTGATAGCACACTGTTGGTTTCCAGGCAACCGCTGTAATATTGGGTTAATGATATTCCGCCACATTCCAAGCTGTTCCCACTTTTTCCCTCTAATCCTATAAACGTTTCAATTCTAGTGTTTGCTATCAGCTTTATTACTTATCATTTAGAACTCACTGTATTGAAATGAGCTGCATGTGTGTTAACAGTCAGTGTTTCTCATGGCTCCGAGTCCACACGCCTTTAAAGCGGCAGCTGAGAGGATATTGAAAATTTATTGAAACCAGCTGCACGAGATTCGGCAGCCAAAAGACCCCAAAACTCATCGGAAGTCATCCACAAATGCCCCATCGCCGAACTAGGACTGCATTTATTAGAAGTGAAATCAGAAGCTAGTTTTATTATATCAAATGGACGAATACAACCACCATTAAGAAAAGTTTCAATGGGCGAACAATAAAAGACTGAATAGAGACGGTACATCTGAAGAGCACAACCCGGTCCAACTCTTTTCCCAAACAAACCTGAGATTTCGCTAATGTAGGACAGGGTTTGTTTGACATTTGTAAGAGGAACGAATAAACTTAGACCTAAAATAGCCACAGCGCTCTGGGAACAAGCTCAAATCAACACAGCTGATGCCGGCTACATCTGTTCAACTCAACTCTGCATGTCTGGAAATGAAAGAGATTTGGACTTTTGTGTAGATTCCTCGATGGAAGATCGAGCTGGAGCCCTGGGCCACTGAGTCACACAGTCTGGAGGAGGAAGCGAACAGATTCATCAAGTACATCTCCACACCAAAGGTAATATCTCTATTGTTTTGATACATTTAGAAGATCTCCCACTGACTATTGCTCTTAAAGGGG